>NW_024108745.1:0-14002 GCF_013358895.1 Oreochromis aureus | reverse complement strand
CTAAAACACAGGTCAACCCGGCAAGGAAAATCTGTGAGGCCACTGATAATATGGCAGAAATGGGCAAAAAATATTGCAAAAAAAATTCAATATCTCAAAAAGTATAGAGGTTATGAGCACCAAAAGTCATAGCCGGCATTAGCAGAAAGAGCAGAATTTTTTAAAGTTTGAATGGCGGAAATCGGTTAAGAACTGAGGGAGTAGTTAAGTGCCAAAAGTGTCACGGAAGCAACTAGAAGAATAATAATAATAAAGAATAAAGAGAAACAGGAAAACAATAGTGTGGAAGCCCTTTAAGGGCATCCACACAATAAAGAGAAACAGGAAAACAATAGTGTGGAAGCCCTTTAAGGGCATCCACACAACTAGAAAAATTTGCATTTCCTGCGAAAATGCTGTGTGGATGCCTTAACGCTGAAGTTGCCTGCTGAAAAAGCTGAAAAAGTTGAAAACTTGCAAAAAGTTATATGGCGGTGAAGAAACTGAAAATTCTGCTGAAAACAGGTGAAGAAGCAGAAAATGTTTGCTGAAAAGTGGTGAAAAGCCAAAAACTTCTACTGAAAGGGGTAAAGACAGAGAAATTTTTGCTAAAAAAAAAAACATTGCCCTAAGCAGGATTCGAACCTGGCCCTCCAGGTCCTAAGGCAGCAACTCATCTCACTGAGCCAAAGTCATTCTGACAAAGAAGAGGTGGAGAGACTGACAATTCTGCTTAAATGAGCAGAAGCTGCTGAGAATTGTGCTGATAAGAGGTGAAAAGGCTGAAAATTTTGCAGAAAAGAGGTGAATCAGCAGAATTTCAGCTGAAAAGAGGTAAAGAAGCAAAAGTTGCGCTGAAAAGAGATGAATCAGCAGAATTTCTGCTCAAAAGAGTTTTTTCTGAAAAAGCTGAGATTTGTGCTGATAATAGGGGAAAAGGCTGAAAATTTTGCAGAAGAGGTGAATAAGCAGAATTTGGGCTGAAAAGGGTGAAAATTCTGCTGAAAAGGTTCAATCAGCAGAATTTCTGCTGAAAAGAGTTCTGCAGAACTCTTTTCAGAATTCTGCTGAAAAGAGGTTTTGCTGAAAACAGCTGAAAAAGCTGGGATTTGTGCTGAAAAGTGGTGAAAAACTGAAAATTGTGCTGAAAAGGGGTGAAAAAGCTTAAATTTGTGTTGAAAAGAGTTAAAAAAGTTTAACTGTTAACTGAAAGAAATGTTGCCATGAGCGGGATTTGAACCCGGGCCTCCCAGTCTGAGAACGGCTGCTCATCTCACTGAGCTAAAACACAGGTCTTCCCGGCAAAGAAAATCAGTGAGGCCACTGATAATATGGCAGAAATGGGCAAAAATATTGCAAAAAAATTCAATATCTCAAAAGTATAGAAGTTATGAGCACCAAAAGTCATAGCCGGCATTAGCAGAAAGAGCAGAATTTTTAAAGTTTGAATGGCGAAAATCGGCTGAAAACTGAAGGAGTAGTTAAGTGCCAAAAAGTGTACGGAAGCAACTAGAAGAATAATAATAACTAGAAAAATTGCATTTCCTCTTGAAAATGCTGTGTGGATGCCTTAACGCTGAAGCTGTCTGCTGAAAAGCTGAAAAGATGAAAAGTTGCAAAAGTTGTATGGTGGTGAAAAAAAAAAAATGTCACCCTGAGCAGGATTCAAACCTGGACCTCCTGGGCGCAAGGCGGCTACTCATCTCACTATGCCAAATTCACTCTCACAAGGTAAGTGATGGAGAGACTGACAATTATGGTGAAATGAGCAGAAACTGCTGAGAATTGCGCTGACAAGAGGTGAAATGGTTGAAAATTTTGCAGAAAAGAGGTAAATCAGCAGAATTTCTGCAGAAAAGAGGCAGAACAAAAGAGAAAACTGAAAAGAGGTTTTGCCATGACCGGGATTTGAACCTGGCCGTTCTGTTCTCAAGGCAGTGGCTTATCTCACTGAACCAAACTCTTTCTCTCAAAACCAAGAGATGGAGAATCTGACAATTTTGCTAAATGAGCAGAAGCTGCTGAGAATTGTGCTGAGAAGAGGTGAAAAGGCTGAAAATTTTGCAGAAAAGAGGTGAATCAGCAGAATTTCTGCAGAAAAGAGGTAAAGAAGCAATAAGTTGCGCTGAAAAGAGATGAATCAGCAGAATTTCTGCTCAAAGGCGGCTATTCATTTTCCTGAGCCAAAGTCATTCTTACAAAGAAGAGGTGGAGAGACGGACAATTCTGCTGAAATGAGCAGAAGCTCCTGACAATTGTGCTGATAAGAGGTGAAAAGGCTGAAAATTTTGCAGAAAAGAGGTGAAGCAGCAGAATTTCTGCAGAAAAGAGGCAAAGAAGCAGAAACTTGCGCTGAAAAGAGATGAATCAGCAGAGTTTCTGCTCAAAAGAGTTGTCTTTTTTCTGAATACAGCCAAAAACGCTGGAATTTGTGCTGAAAAGGGGTGAAAAAAATGAAAATTTTGCTGAAAAGGGGTGAAGAAGCTGAAGAAGCTAAAGTATACTAAATCAAAGTATTTGTGCCAAAACATAGTGTTTCTGCCATATTGTGGTACTACTACATTACAACATGAATACGGATTAAAGATGAAAGAAACTGGCAACAAATTCCTCCACTACAAACCAGTCTGATACCACTTCTTGCAGTGTTCACATTTACTAAGGCACTACCCAAAAGGCGTCACAAGAGGGCACTCCAACACAAGAGATGACCTATGTACACTGATGCACTTAGTAACAGTCAGCCTCCTACTTAGCCACTACGTAATACAGCGATATTACAGTGTACAAATTCACATAAATATGATTTGGCAGAAATACTAAACTTTGGCACAAATACTATAATTGAGTACAAGTACTCTAAGATAACAGAAATACTATGATTTAGCAGAAATACAATGTTTTTGCAGAAACACTGTAATTTCACTCAAATACTATGAGATAGCAGTAATACTATGATTTGGCAGAAATGCTACGTTTTAGTACAAATACTATGACAAAGCAGAAATACTATGACTTAGAAGTAATACTATCACAAAAGGGATTCCTCAAAATACTATGAAATTGCAGTAATTCTATGATTTGGCAGAAATACAGTACTTCATACAAATACAATGCTTTGGTACAAATACTATATTTTGGTTTGAATACTATGATTTGCAACAAATACTATTATTTGGCACGAATAGTATGATTTAGTACAAATACTACGAATTGGCAGAAATACTGTGACTTAGTAGTAATACTATAACATAACAGATATACTGTTATGTTGCAGACAGTCTGTGTTTCAAACCTAGCCCTCCTGGGCTCAAGGCGGCTACTCATCTCACTGTGCCAAACTGACTCTCACAAGGAAGGAGATGGAGAGACTGACAATTATGGTGAAATGAGCAGAAGCTGCTGAGAATTGTGCTCATAAGAGGTAAAAGGGCTGAAAATTTTGCAGAAAAAGAGGTAAATCAGCAGAATTTCTGCAGAAAAGAGGGAAAGAAGCAGAACATTGCGCTGAAAAGAGGTGAATGAGCAGAATTTCTGCTGAAAAGAGGCAGAACAACCTGGTTCTGCTCAAATTCACCAATCAGAGGTACTGCTTCTGTCTGCTTCATCAGGCTGTTTACTTGTATGTATTTCTGCCATGTGGTGTTGACAAGAATCTGAGGTCCATATTAGAAAAGCTGCTAAAATCATAAAACTTTGCAGAAGTGTAATAAATTAGCAATATAAATTACAGGTCTGTGATAGTGTATCAATTTGTAGTGAAAAAAAAAAACGTGGACCAAGGTGGGATTGAACCCACGACCTTTGAGCTGCAGACCCGTGTCATTACTGATTGCGCCACCTGGAAAGGGTGTGGCGGTCTGAAAGACAGATACTTGGGCAGTCAGAAAATAGATCGCGGTGAGAGGCGAAAAACGCCGTTTTTTGGAGTTACAAAACGTCGTGTAACTCAAAAACTAGGAGGGCTAGCAGCATAATTCTTGTACTGGGTGAATCAGCGGACTTTGGTGTATTTTTGACTGCGATTTTCATAGCTCGTTCTACCTCCGCCGCGGAGATATGACGAGAGAAGAAACGGCTTCATTTCCAGAGTTTGAAGACTGAGAGAAGGACAGATTTCCACCCCTCAAACAAACGTAATTCATTGCTCAACGGTAAGATAATTGTAAAACTGCTTCCACTGTGAGTGTCAGCAGTGTCTGAAGATATATTGGCACAAGCCTCATGTCCTAACTTTGCTTTGTTCAAGAGATATGGCGATTTTAAAATGCCTCCGTTACAGAATTTCAGCTCTGAATTTCAAAACCTCCCCATAGACTTTGAATGGGAGTTGTCAGACCTTGTGTCACTCCGAGGCACATTGCGAAAAAAACGGTAAATCTCACAATAAAGATAGTGACATTGTCTGAAAGCCAGCAAAAATACCTACGTTTTGATGTATAATTTGTGGGGATTGAGTGGAAATTGAGTGAGTAGCAAGAAGTTGTTTAGACATGAAGAGAAAATTCAGAACGGACCAGCACTCACTCTGACTTAATTGCATAGCAACCATAGCAACGCATGTATTTTCTGAAAATCACAATTTTTTTAGCAGAATTGTGGAAGTTTCCATTCATTTCAATGGGACAAATTAAAGGAAAAAAGTGTAATATTTTAAAAGTATAACAGTAATAAACACCAAAAGTCATAGCCGGAATTAGCAGAAATAGTAGAATAGTTTAAAATTTGAACGGAGAAAATGAAAATCGGGAGTAGAAAATTGTGGAAGTAGTTAATAATAAAGAAGAAAGAGAAACAGGAAAAAATAGTGGCAACTGGAACTAGAAAACTAAAAAATTTGCATTTCCTGCGAAAATGCTGTGTGGATGCCTTAACGCTGAAGCTGTCTGCTGAAAAGCTGAAAAAGATGAAAAGTTGCAAAAGTTGTATGGTGGTGAAAAAAAAACATGTCACCCTGAGCAGGATTGGAACCTGGCCCTCCTGGTCTCAAGGCAGCCACTCATCTCACTGAGCTAAACTCGTTCTCTCAAAAAACAGGAGGAGAGACTGACAATTCTGCTAAAATGAGCAGAAGCTGCTGAGAATTGTGCTGATAAGAGGTGAAAAGGTTGAAAATTTTGCAGAAAACAGGTAAATCAGCAGAATTTCTGCAGAAAAGAGGTAAAGAAGCAATAAGTTGCGCTGAAAAGAGATGAATCAGCAGAATTTCTGCTCAAAGGTGGCTATTCATTTCCCTGAGCCAAAGTCACCCTTACAAAGAAGAGGTGGAGAGACGGACAATTCTGCTGAAATGAGCAGAAGCTGATAAGAGGTGAAAAGGCTGAAAATTTTGCAGAAAAGAGGTGAATCAGCAGAATTTCTGCAGAAAAGAGGCAAAGAAGCAGAAACTTGCGCTGAAAAGAGATGAATCAACAGAGTTTCTGCTCAAAAGAGTTGTCTTTTTCTGAATACAGCCAAAAAGCTGGAATTTGTGCTGAAAAGGGGTGAAAAAATGAAAATTTTGCTGAAAAGGGGTGAAGAAGCTGAAGAAGCTAAAGTATACTAAATCAAAGTATTTGTGCCAAAACATAGTGTTTCTGCCATATTGTGGTACTACTACATTACAACATAAATACGGATTAAAGATGAAAGAAACTGGCAATAAATTCCTCCACTACAAACCAGTCTGATACCACTTCTTTGCAGTGTTCACTAAGGCACTACCCAAAAGGCGCCACAAGAGGGCACTCCAACACAAGAGATGAGCAGAATTTCTGCTGAAAAGAGGCAGAAGGTTCTGTATGTAGAAAAAGAAACACTGTTGAACCATGTGTGAAATAAATAAAGAAATGAAATGAAAGAACAACCTGGTTCTGCTCAAATTCACCAATCAGAGGTACTGCCTCTGTCTGCTTCATCAGGCTGTGTACTTGTTTCTGCCATGGAGCGTTAACAAGAATCTGAGGTCCATATTAGAAAAGCTGCTAAAATCATAAAACTTTGCAGAATTGTAATAAATTAGCAATATAAATTACAGGTCTGTGATAGTGTATAAATTTGTAGTGAAAAAAAAAAAACGTGGACCAAGGTGGGATTGAACCCACGACCTTTGAGCTGCAGAGCCGTGTCATTACTGACTGCGCCACCTGGACAGGGGCGGCGGTCTGAAAGACAGATACTTGGGCAGTCAGAAAATAGATCGCGGTGAGAGGCGAAAAAATGCCGTTTTTGAGTTACAAAACGTCGTGTAACTCAAAAACTAGGAGGGCTAGCAGCATAATTCTTGTACTGGGTGAATCAGCGGACTTTGGTGTATTTTGACTGCGATTTTCATAGCTCGTTCTACCTTCGTCGCGGAGATATGACGAGAGAAGAAACGGCTTCATTTCAGAGTTTGAAGACTGAGAGAAGGACAGATTTCCACCCTCAAACAAACGTAATTCATTGCTCAACGGTAAGATAATTGTAAAACTGCTTCCACTGTGAGTGTCAGCAGTGTCTGAAGATATATTGGCACAAGCCTCATGTCCTAACTTTGCTTTGTTAAAGAGATATGGCGATTTTAAAATGCCTCCGTTACAGAATTTCAGCTCTGAATTTCAAAACCTCCCATAGACTTTGAATGGGGAGTATTGAGACCTTGTGTCACTCCGAGGCAAATTATGAAAAAAAACGGTAAATCTCACAATAAAGATAGTGACATTTTCTGAAAGCCAGCAAAAATACCTACGTTTTGATGTATAATTTGTGGGGGTTGAGTGGAAATTGAGCGAGTAGGAAGAAGTTGTTTAGACATGAAGAGAAAATTCAGAACGGACCAGCACTCACTCTGACTTAATTGCATAGCAACCATAGCAACGCATGTATTTTCTGAAAAATCACAATTTTGCAACTGAAAACTTAAAGAGATAAGATTAAAACGGTAGAAGATCTGAAAAAGCTGAATCAGACAGGAATAGCCCAATAATCTGAGAACATTTTAAAGTTTGAATGGAGTTTCTAGGTGAAAGTATGACAAAGTAGTTAAGTTTCAAAGACAAGCAAGTTTTAGCAGAATTGTGGAAGTTTTCCATTCATTTCAATGGGACAAATTAAAGGAAAAAGTGTAATATTTTAAAAAGTATAACAGTAATAAACACCAAAACACCAAAAGTCATAGCAGGAATTAGCAGAAAGAGCAGAACAGTTTAGAGTTTGAGCGGAGAAAATCGGCTGAAAACTGAGGCAGTAGTTAAGTGCCAAAAAACGTGACGGAAGCAACTAGTAAATAGTGGAATAAAGAATAAAGAGAAACAGGAACTCAATAGTGTGGAAGCCCTTTTAGGGCATCCACACAATAACTAGAAAAATTTGCATTTCCTGCGAAAATGCAGTGTGGATGCTGGGCAGCTGAAGCTGTCAGCTGAAACTAGCTGAAAAAGCTGAAAAGTTGCAGAAGTTGTAAAACCTTTGCAAAAAATTGTAATAACTTTGCAGAAGCATAAGAACTTAGCAAAATGTAATTACTTAGCAGAACTGCAATAACGTAAAGAAAACATAATACTTGGCAGAAATACAATAACATAGCAGAACTTAGCAGCAGAAATTAGAATAAATATTGTAACTTAGCAGAAACAAGATAACTTTTCAGAAATACAGGATTTTAGCAAACATGGTACAAGATTACATAGATACTTTATTTAAACAAAAATACCTAAACATTGCACAAATACTGTGATTTAGGACAAATACTACAACATAGCAGAAATGCTGTAATTCAGCAAATATATTATGCTATGGCACAAATAGAAAGAATATGCTCAAATACTATGATTTTGCTCAAATAATATGATTAAGCAATAATACTAAGATTTAGCAGAAATACTGTATTTAGCACAAACACCGAAAAGTAGCAGAAATACTGTAAATTAGCATAATAGTAATAACTTGCACAATTACAAATATGGACATGGTAAATGGCCTGTATTTATATAGCGCTTTTATGGTCCCTAAGGACCCCAAAGCTCTTTACATATCCAGTCATTCACCCATTCACACACTGGTGATGGCAAGCTACGTTGTAACCACAGCCACCCTGGGCGCACTGACTGACAGAGGCGAGGCTGCTGGACACTGGCGCCACCGGGCCCTCTGACCACCACCAGTAGACAACGAGTGAAGTGTCTTGCCCAAAGACACAACGACCGAGACTGTCCGAGCCGGGCCTCGACCGGTAACCTTCCGATTACAAGGCGAACTCCCAACTTTTGAGCCACAATCGCCCCCATATATGGAAACAAACATGCACAGAGACACACACAGGATCCAATTCAATCAACCAGTGTAAATATATTGATTTTAAATCACACAATAAGATACACCCATAAAAAGGCTCTCTAACTCTCTCTCTCTCTCATACAGACACACACACACACACACACACACACACACACACAGCAGCAGCAGCAAAGCAAGTGAACAAACAGGGGCTGTACATACAGTGTTTCCTGTATGTTTCTAGGTGGGTCAAAAAGCCTGGAGCTGCTTAATTTGAATCCACCAATCAGAAAGGCTATGTACTTTTTCCCGCCAAAACAGGTGCACCTGTTTTTACACACGCAACACAGAGACAGGATTTGTGCAGTCTATTTTTCATAGTGAGGACTCCTCTCAAACAAATGGCTATAATTTCCTTACCAGCTGCCCCACTGGGAAAGACAGTGAGCTCTTGGGAAGCGGTGATGAGCAGTCAGAATTAGATCGCGGTGAGAGGCAAAGAGCGCCGTTTTTTGGAGTTACAAAACGTCGTGTAACTCCAAAACTAGGTGGACTAAAGCATAAGTCTTGTACTGGGTGAATCAGCGGACTTTGGTGTACTTTGACTGCGATTTTCATTACTCTTTGTACATCCGTCGCTGAGATATGACGAGAGAAAAACGGCAGACCTCAGATATGATTGGCTGGCTGGGAAGCTGGCAGAAATATATAGTAATAGTGTGATTAAGCATAAATACTACATTTAGCAGAAATACTGTATTAAGCACAAATCCTATAAAAAGCAGAAATACTATATTAAGCACAAATCCTATAAAAGCAGAAATACTATATTAAGCAATATAAAATCCTATAAAAATGGTATAAAAAAATAAAAATACTGTAATATGATTTGGTAGAAAACTATAATTAATCAGAAATACTATATTTGGCAGAAATACTGTAATCAGCACATATACTGTAACATGACAGAAATTCCTCCACTTAGTAGTAATACTATAACATAACACAAATGTTATGATGAGTTGAGCGGCTGGTACTCTGGTGCAGTCAGCACAATCTGGAGCTGAACACTCTTAAAACTGTAGAGATGACAGTGGACTTCAGGAGACATCCCTCAACTCTGCCCCCCTCATCATATCAGACAGCCCTGTGTCGACTGTGGAGATCTTCAAGTTGCTCGGTACCACCATCTCCCAGGACCTGAAGTGGGAGACCAACATCAACTCCATCCTCAAAAAGACCCAGCAGAGGATGTACTTCCTGAGACAACTGGGGAAGTACAGTCTTCCACAGGAGCTGCTGATCCAGTTCTACACTGCAGTCATTGAGTCTGTCCTGTGCTCCTCCATCACAGTCTGGTATGGTGCAGCCACTAAACAGGACAGGTGCAGACTGCAGCGGACTGTCTGAGGCAGCAGAAAGGATCATCGGCGCCCCCTGCCCTCCATCCAGGATCTGTACCTCTCAAGAACCAGGAAACGGGCAGGAAAATCATCACAGACCCCTCACACCCTGGACACAGACTTTTTGATCTGCTGCCCTCTGGCAGACGGTACAGAAGCCTGCAGAGCAGGACCACCCGACACAGGAACAGTTTCTTTCCCTCGCCATCTCCCTTCTAAACAGTTGAACTGTCACACTGCTCCCACTGCCAGACTGCAACTGCACCTTATGTACATTCTGTAGTATTCATTCCACCTCATTTCATTTCTGTATTTTATGTATATACGTTTAGATTAGTTATTTGTAGTTGGGTTACACAGCTTTGTGTATGTATGTGTATGCATGTGTAATGTATATATATATATAGTGTGTGTGTGTGTGTGTGTGTGTGTGTGTGTGTGTGTGTGTGTGTGTGTGTGTGTGTGTGTGAGATTTACATTGCTGTGCTCGAGAGCCACCATCTACAGAACCAAATTCCTTGTATTTGTATGCACATATACTTGGCCAATAAACATGATTCTGATGACTTGGCACAAAAACCATGATTTAGCAGAAATACTATGATTGAGCAGAAGTACTAAGATGTAGTAAAAGTACTTTGATTTAAGAGAAATCCAATTATGGAGGAGTAATACTTTAAAATGGGAGAAATATTGATACACACACACATTCACAGAGCCTAAAGGGAAGAGTATTTGTGCCATGGAGTGTTAAGAAGAATGTGAGGTCCATATTGGAAAAGCTGGTAAAAGTTTTGAGAATTATAATAAATGATGAATATGAATTAGTGGTCTGTGATAGTGTATTAATTTGTAGGGCAAAAAACATGTTGTCCAAGGTGGAGTTGAACCCACGACCTTTGGGTTGCAGACCTGTGTCATTACCAGCTGCCCCACTGGGAAAGACAGTGAGCACTTGGGAAACAGGTTGATGAGCAGTCAGAATTAGATCGCGGTGTGAGGCAAAGAGCGCCGCTTTTGGAGTTACAAAACGTCGTGTAACTCCAAAACTAGGTGGACTAGGAGCATAAGTCTTGTACTGGGTGAATCAGCGGACTTTGGTGTACTTTGACTGCGATTTTCATTACTCTTTGTACATCCGTCGCTGAGATATGACGAGAGAAGAAACTGCAGACCTCAGATATGATTGGCTGGCTGGGAAGCTGGCAGAAATATATAGTAATAGTGTGATTAAGCATAAATACTACATTTAGCAGAAATACTGTATTAAGCACAAATCCTATAAAAGCAGAAATACTATATTAAGCAATATAAAATGCTATAAAAATGGTATAAAAAGCAAAAATACTGTAATATGATTTGGTAGAAAAACTATAATTAATCAGAAATACTATACTGGGTAGAAATACTATATTTAGCACAAATCTTATAAAATAGCAGAAATAGTATGATTCAGCACAATAGTAATAACTTAAACAGAAAAACCGAAAAGCAAAATGGACAGCTGAAAAATGCTGAACATGCTAAGGGTCCTTCAAATGTACTTGTTAAATGAAAAAAAACTCAGCAAAAAAAGTGTAACAGTCACACAATCACAAATATGGAAACATATGGAAACACACATGCACAGAGAGACACACACAGGATCAAATTCAGTCAACCAGTCTAAATATATTGAATTTAAATCATACAATAAGATGCTCCCATAAAAACTCTGTCTCGCCCTCTCTCACTCTCTCTCTCACACACACACACACACACACACACACACACACACACACACACACACACACAGGAGAAAATCAAGTTTCTAGCTCAATCAAGCAGCCTGGGAGCTGCTAAATTTGAATCCACCAATCAGAGAGGCTGTGTACTTTTTCCCGCCAAAACAGGTGCAGCCGTTTTTACACACACAGAGCACAGAGACAGGATTTCTGCAGTGAATTTCTCATAGTGAGGATTCCTCTCAAACAAATGGCCATAATTTCCTAACCGTAGGGGCTAGAAACGGTCATTCTTACACCGTTTTGTTCAGAAGAGATCAGGGAATCTTAAAGTATTGACAATTTATCATTAAAATATGAATTATTAAAGATATTTGACTTCTAATGCACCATAACTGAGTAGAGCGAAGCAAAACTGCCTTGACTTCCCTCAAACAACGCTTTCTAACTCTAAATCTATTTGGAGTATCAATATCATTTTTCACCGTAAGAGACAGCAGGCTTTGGTGAACAATCTTGAAATTTTCAGGTCTCTGTTGATATCCATTAAAAGATATGACGAGAGAAAAAGTGGATCATTTCCAGAGTTTGAAATCTGAAGAAATCTGAGCGAAGGACAAATTTCCTACCCTCAAACAAGTCTAACTCATTTCAGAACGGTAATAGGTGAGAAAGAAATTCTTGAATTGTGAGTGTCAAGAGTGTCTGAAGATATACTGGGACAAGCCTCATGTTTTAACTTCGCTTCGTTAAGGAGATATGACGATTCGAATATGCCTCTCATTACAGAAATCAAGCTGTGATTTTGAACAAGCTCTCCATTGACTTTCTATGGGGATTTTTGAGACTTTGTGTTGGTCTGAGGAGATTTGCCAAAATTCTATAAATCCCATAACAATGATAGTGACATTTTCTGAAAGCCAGCAAAATACCTACGTTTTGATGTATAATTTGTGGGAGTTGAGTGAAAATTAATCAAATAGCAAGAAGTTGTTCGGACATGAAGAGAAATTTGCCAAAGGTACAGTGGCTCACTTAGAACCAACTGCATAGCAACCATAACAACGCATGTATTTTGTGAAAATCACAAAGATGAAACTCAAAACTTAAAGAGGGATAAGATGAAAATGGTAACAGATATGAAAAAGCTGAATCAATCATGAATAGCCCAATAATTTGTGAACATTTTAAAGTTTGAATGGTTGTTCTAGGCGAAAGTATGAGAAAGTAGTTAAGTTTCAAAAACGAGCAAGTTTTAGCAGAATTGCAGAAATTTCCCATTCATTTCAATGGGACAAATTAAAGGAAAAAAGCTTAATATTTTAAAAGTATAACAGCAAAAAATACCAAAAGTCATAGCACACATTAGCAGAAATAGCAGAATAGTTTAAAATTTGAACGGTGAAAATCGGCTGAAAATTGTGAAAGTAGTTAAGTGCCAAAAACGCGTACAAAAGTGGCAACTGGAATAATAAAGAATAAAGAGAAACAGGAACTCAATAGTGTGGATGCATAAAGCATCCACACAATAATAAAGTATAAAGAATAAAGAGAAACAGGAACTCAATAGTGTGGATGCTTAAAGCATCCACACAATAAAGAGAAACAGGAACTCAATAGTGTGGATGCATAAAGCATCCACACAATAAAGAGAAACAGGAACTCAATAGTGTGGATGCCTAAAGCATCCACACAACTAGAAAAATTTGCATTTCCTGCGAAAATGCTGTGTGGATGCCTTAACGCTGAAGCTGTCTGCTGAAAAGCTGAAAAAGCTGAAAAGTTGCAAAAAGTTGTATGGTGGTGAAAAAAGAATGTCACCCTGAGCAGGATTCGAACCTGCACTTCCTGGGTGCAAGGTAGCTACTCATCTCACTGTGCCAAATTCACTCTCACAAGATAAGAGATGGAGAGACTGACAATTATGGTGAAATGAGCAGAAACTGCTGAGAATTGCGCTAAGAGGTGAAATGGTTGAAAATTTTGCAGAAAAGAGGTGAATCAGCAGAATTTCTGCAGAAAAGAGGCAAAGAAGCAGAACGTTGCGCTGAATAGAGGTGAATCAGCAGAATTTCTGCTGAAAAGATGTTTTTGCTGAAAATAGCTGAAAAAGCTGGGAAACTGAAAATTTTGCTGGAAAGGGGTGAAAACCTGAAATTGAGTTAAAAAGGTTTCTCTCGTAAAACAGGTTTCTGCTTAAAACAGCTAAAAGTTAAGATTTGTGCTGAAAACAGGTGTTCAAATCCCATGACCAGGATTTGAACCTGGTCCTTCTGTTCTCAAAGCAGCTACTCATCTCACTGAACTAAACTTGTTCCGACAAACACAAGAGATGGAGAAACTGACAATTTTGCTAAATGAGCAGAGGCTGCTGAGTTTTGTGCTGAGAAGAAGTGAAAAGCTGAAAAATTTGCAGAAAAGAGGTGAATCAGCAGAATTTCTGCAGAAAAGATGGAAAGAAGAATATTATTGCGCTGAAAAGAGGTAAATCAGCAGAATTTCTGCTGAAAAGACGGAAAGAAGCAATCACAGTAGCTGCTCATCTCACTGAGCCAAAGCAGTTCTTGTCCCACCAAGAGATATGATGAGAGAAATTCTTCTGAAAGAGCAGAACAGGCTGAAAATTTCCAGCTACTCATTGAGTAAAACTGGTTCTCACAT
>NW_024108744.1:0-98145 GCF_013358895.1 Oreochromis aureus | reverse complement strand
CTTTATGGACTTGGTGAAAATCGCCTTATTTCAGGGCGAGACAGTGCGTTTCTCGCCTGCCTTATTTCGGCGAGACAGTGCGCTTCTCGCCTGAAACACATTATGGGTTTTCATTTTGTGAATAACTTGAAAATCTTAGCTCAAACAGCTGCAAAACCTATTTCCCCAGCATGGAAATGCTGAATTTATAAGGCCAAGCCTGAAATATGTGTGTCCGAGTCTCCTATCAAAAGTTACAGCTGTCTTTATGGACTTGGTGAAAATCGCCTTATTTCGGCGAGACAGACAGTGCGTTTCTCGCCTGAAACACATTATGGGTTTTCATTTTGTGAATAACTTGAAAATCTTAGCTCAAACAGCTGCAAAACTATTAATTCAGCATGGAAATGTTGAATTTATAAGGCCAAGCCTGAAATATGTGTCCGAGTCTCCTATCAAAAGTTACAGCTGTCTTTATGGACTTGGTGAAAATCGCCTTTATTTCGGCGAGACAGTGCGTTCGCCTGAAACACATTATGGGTTTTCATTTTGTGAATAACTTGAAAATCTTAGCTCAAACAGCTGCAAAACCTATTTCCAGCATGGAAATGTTGAATTTATAAGGCCAAGCCTGAAATATGTGTGTCCGAGTCTCCTATCAAAAGTTACAGCTGTCTTTATGGACTTGGTGAAAATCGCCTTATTTCGGCGAGACAGTGCGCCGCGCCTGAAACACATTATGGGTTTTCATTTTGTGAATAACTTGAAAATCTTAGCTCAAACAGCTGCAAAACCTATTTCCAGCATGGAAATGTTGAATTTATAAGGCCAAGCCTGAAATATGTGTGTCCGAGTCTCCTATCAAAAGTTACAGCTGTCTTTATGGACTTGGTGAAAATCGCCTTTATTTCGGCGAGACAGTGCGTTTCTCGCCTGAAACACATTATGGGTTTTCATTTTGTGAATAACTTGAAAATCTTAGCTCAAACAGCTGCAAAACCTATTTCCAGCATGGAAATGTTGAATTTATAAGGCCAAGCCTGAAATATGTGTGTCCGAGTCTCCTATCAAAAGTTACAGCTGTCTTTATGGACTTGGTGAAAATCGCTTTATTTCGGCGAGACAGTGCGTTCTCGCCTGAAACACATTATGGGTTTTCATTTTGTGAATAACTTGAAAATCTTAGCTCAAACAGCTGCAAAACCTATTTCCCCAGCATGGAAATGTTGAATTTATAAGGCCAAGCCTGAAATATGTGTGTCCGAGTCTCCTATCAAAAGTTACAGCTGTCTTTATGGACTTGGTGAAAATCGCTTTATTTCGGCGAGACAGTGCTTTCTCGCCTGAAACACATTATGGGTTTTCATTTTGTGAATAACTTGAAAATCTTAGCTCAAACAGCTGCAAAACCTATTAATTCAGCATGGAAATGCTGAATTTATAAGGCCAAGCCTGAAATATGTGTGTCCGAGTCTCCTATCAAAAGTTACAGCTGTCTTTATGGACTTGGTGAAAATCGCTTTATTTCGGCGAGACAGTGCGCTTTCTCGCCTGAAACACATTATGGGTTTTCATTTTGTGAATAACTTGAAAATCTTAGCTCAAACAGCTGCAAAACCTATTAATTCAGCATGGAAATGTTGAATTTATAAGGCCAAGCCTGAAATATGTGTGTCCGAGTCTCCTATCAAAAGTTACAGCTGTCTTTATGGACTTGGTGAAAATCGCCTTATTTCGGCGAGACAGTGCGCTTCGCCTGAAACACATTATGGGTTTTCATTTTGTGAATAACTTGAAAATCTTAGCTCAAACAGCTGCAAAACCTATTTCCCCAGCATGGAAATGTTGAATTTATAAGGCCAAGCCTGAAATATGTGTGTCCGAGTCTCCTATCAAAAGTTACAGCTGTCTTTATGGACTTGGTGAAAATCGCCTTTATTTCGGCGAGACAGTGCTCGCCTGAAACACATTATGGGTTTTCATTTTGTGAATAACTTGAAAATCTTAGCTCAAACAGCTGCAAAACCTATTTCCCAGCATGGAAATGTTGAATTTATAAGGCCAAGCCTGAAATATGTGTGTCCGAGTCTCCTATCAAAAGTTACAGCTGTCTTTATGGACTTGGTGAAAATCGCCTTTATTTCGGCGAGACAGTGCTTTCGCCTGAAACACATTATGGGTTTTCATTTTGTGAATAACTTGAAAATCTTAGCTCAAACAGCTGCAAAACCTATTTCCCCAGCATGGAAATGTTGAATTTATAAGGCCAAGCCTGAAATATGTGTGTCCGAGTCTCCTATCAAAAGTTACAGCTGTCTTTATGGACTTGGTGAAAATCGCCTTTATTTCGGCGAGACAGTGCGTTTCGCCTGAAACACATTATGGGTTTTCATTTTGTGAATAACTTGAAAATCTTAGCTCAAACAGCTGCAAAACCTATTTCCCCAGCATGGAAATGTTGAATTTATAAGGCCAAGCCTGAAATATGTGTGTCCGAGTCTCCTATCAAAAGTTACAGCTGTCTTTATGGACTTGGTGAAAATCGCCTTTATTTCGGCGAGACAGTGCGCTTTCGCCTGAAACACATTATGGGTTTTCATTTTGTGAATAACTTGAAAATCTTAGCTCAAACAGCTGCAAAACCTATTTCCCCAGCATGGAAATGTTGAATTTATAAGGCCAAGCCTGAAATATGTGTGTCCGAGTCTCCTATCAAAAGTTACAGCTGTCTTTATGGACTTGGTGAAAATCGCCTTTATTTCGGCGAGACAGTGCGTTTCGCCTGAAACACATTATGGGTTTTCATTTTGTGAATAACTTGAAAATCTTAGCTCAAACAGCTGCAAAACCTATTTCCCCAGCATGGAAATGTTGAATTTATAAGGCCAAGCCTGAAATATGTGTGTCCGAGTCTCCTATCAAAAGTTACAGCTGTCTTTATGGACTTGGTGAAAATCGCCTTTATTTCGGCGAGACAGTGCGTTTCTCGCCTGAAACACATTATGGGTTTTCATTTTGTGAATAACTTGAAAATCTTAGCTCAAACAGCTGCAAAACCTATTAATTCAGCATGGAAATGTTGAATTTATAAGGCCAAGCCTGAAATATGTGTGTCCGAGTCTCCTATCAAAAGTTACAGCTGTCTTTATGGACTTGGTGAAAATCGCCTTTATTTCGGCGAGACAGTGCGTTCGCCTGAAACACATTATGGGTTTTCATTTTGTGAATAACTTGAAAATCTTAGCTCAAACAGCTGCAAAACCTATTTCAGCATGGAAATGTTGAATTTATAAGGCCAAGCCTGAAATATGTGTGTCCGAGTCTCCTATCAAAAGTTACAGCTGTCTTTATGGACTTGGTGAAAATCGCCTTTATTTCGGCGAGACAGTGCGCTCGCGCCTGAAACACATTATGGGTTTTCATTTTGTGAATAACTTGAAAATCTTAGCTCAAACAGCTGCAAAACCTATTTCCCCAGCATGGAAATGTTGAATTTATAAGGCCAAGCCTGAAATATGTGTGTCCGAGTCTCCTATCAAAAGTTACAGCTGTCTTTATGGACTTGGTGAAAATCGCCTTATTTCGGCGAGACAGTGCGTTTCTCGCCTGAAACACATTATGGGTTTTCATTTTGTGAATAACTTGAAAATCTTAGCTCAAACAGCTGCAAAACCTATTTCCCAGCATGGAAATGTTGAATTTATAAGGCCAAGCCTGAAATATGTGTGTCCGAGTCTCCTATCAAAAGTTACAGCTGTCTTTATGGACTTGGTGAAAATCGCTTTATTTCGGCGAGACAGTGCGCTTCTCGCCTGAAACACATTATGGGTTTTCATTTTGTGAATAACTTGAAAATCTTAGCTCAAACAGCTGCAAAACCTATTTCCCAGCATGGAAATGTTGAATTTATAAGGCCAAGCCTGAAATATGTGTGTCCGAGTCTCCTATCAAAAGTTACAGCTGTCTTTATGGACTTGGTGAAAATCGCTTTATTTCGGCGAGACAGTGCGTTCTCGCCTGAAACACATTATGGGTTTTCATTTTGTGAATAACTTGAAAATCTTAGCTCAAACAGCTGCAAAACCTATTTCCCCAGCATGGAAATGTTGAATTTATAAGGCCAAGCCTGAAATATGTGTGTCCGAGTCTCCTATCAAAAGTTACAGCTGTCTTTATGGACTTGGTGAAAATCGCCTTTATTTCGGCGAGACAGTGCTTTCTCGCCTGAAACACATTATGGGTTTTCATTTTGTGAATAACTTGAAAATCTTAGCTCAAACAGCTGCAAAACCTATTAATTCAGCATGGAAATGTTGAATTTATAAGGCCAAGCCTGAAATATGTGTGTCCGAGTCTCCTATCAAAAGTTACAGCTGTCTTTATGGACTTGGTGAAAATCGCCTTTATTTCGGCGAGACAGTGCGTTTCTCGCCTGAAACACATTATGGGTTTTCATTTTGTGAATAACTTGAAAATCTTAGCTCAAACAGCTGCAAAACCTATTTCCCCAGCATGGAAATGTTGAATTTATAAGGCCAAGCCTGAAATATGTGTGTCCGAGTCTCCTATCAAAAGTTACAGCTGTCTTTATGGACTTGGTGAAAATCGCCTTATTTTTCGGCGAGACAGTGCGCTTTCTCGCTGAAACACATTATGGGTTTTCATTTTGTGAATAACTTGAAAATCTTAGCTCAAACAGCTGCAAAACCTATTATTTCAGCATGGAAATGTTGAATTTATAAGGCCAAGCCTGAAATATGTGTGTCCGAGTCTCCTATCAAAAGTTACAGCTGTCTTTATGGACTTGGTGAAAATCGCCTTTATTTCGGCGAGACAGTGCTTTCTCGCCTGAAACACATTATGGGTTTTCATTTTGTGAATAACTTGAAAATCTTAGCTCAAACAGCTGCAAAACCTATTTCCAGCATGGAAATGTTGAATTTATAAGGCCAAGCCTGAAATATGTGTGTCCCGAGTCTCCTATCAAAAGTTACAGCTGTCTTTATGGACTTGGTGAAAATCGCTTATTTCGGCGAGACAGTGCGTAAAACACACATTATGGGTTTTCATTTTGTGAATAACTTGAAAATCTTAGCTCAAACAGCTGCTTTTCTGAAACACCATGCTGTGTGTCCGAGTTCCTTTACAGCTTTTTATGGAGAATAACTTGAAAATCTGCTCAAACAGCTGCCTGTACAATTTGAAAATCTTAGCTCAAACAGCTGCAAACCTATTTCCCATGGAAATGTTGAATTTATAAGGCCAAGCCTGAAATATGTGTGTCCGAGTCTCCTATCAAAAGTTACAGCTGTCTTTATGGACTTGGTGAAAATCGCCTTTATTTCGGCGAGACAGAAAAGCGTTTCGCCTGAAACACATTATGGGTTTTCATTTTGTGAATAACTTGAAAATCTTAGCTCAAACAGCTGCAAACCTATTAATTCAGCATGGAAATGTTGAATTTATAAGGCCAAGCCTGAAATATGTGTGTCCGAGTCTCCTATCAAAAGTTACAGCTGTCTTTATGGACTTGGTGAAAATCGCCTTATTTCGGCGAGACAGTGCGCTTTCGCCTGAAACACATTATGGGTTTTCATTTTGTGAATAACTTGAAAATCTTAGCTCAAACAGCTGCAAAACTATTTCCCCAGCATGGAAATGTGAATTTATAAGGCCAAGCCTGAAATATGTGTGTCCGAGTCTCCTATCAAAAGTTACAGCTGTCTTTATGGACTTGGTGAAAATCGCCTTATTTCGGCGAGACAGTGCTTTCTCGCCTGAAACACATTATGGGTTTTCATTTTGTGAATAACTTGAAAATCTTAGCTCAAACAGCTGCAAAACCTATTTCCCCAGCATGGAAATGTTGAATTTATAAGGCCAAGCCTGAAATATGTGTGTGTCCTGAAATATGTGTGTCCGAGTCTCCTATCAAAAGTTACAGCTGTCTTTATGGACTTGGTGAAAATCGCTTTATTTCGGCGAGACAGTGCGCTTTCGCCTGAAACACATTATGGGTTTTCATTTTGTGAATAACTTGAAAATCTTAGCTCAAACAGCTGCAAAATTATTAATTCAGCATGGAAATGTTGAATTTATAAGGCCAAGCCTCAAGCCTGAAATATGTGTGTCCGAGTCTCCTATCAAAAGTTACAGCTGTCTTTATGGACTTGGTGAAAATCGCCTTTATTTCGCGCGAGACAGTGCGTTTCGCCTGAAACACATTATGGGGGTTTTCATTTTGTGAATAACTTGAAAATCTTAGCTCAAACAGCTGCAAAACCTATTAATCCCAGCATGGAAATGTTGAATTTATAAGGCCAAGCCTGAAATATGTGTGTCCGAGTCTCCTATCAAAAGTTACAGCTGTCTTTATGGACTTGGTGAAAATCGCCTTATTTCGGCGAGAGACAGTGCGTTTCTCGCCTGAAACACATTATGGGTTTTCATTTTGTGAATAACTTGAAAATCTTAGCTCAAACAGCTGCAAAACCTATTTCCCCAGCATGGAAATGTTGAATTCATAAGGCCAAGCCTGAAATATGTGTGTGTCCTGTTACATTTTAGTGCAGCTGTTGAAAATGTTGATCAAACAAACAGCTGCAAAACTATTTCCCAGCATGGAAATGTTGAATTTATAAGGCTGCCTGAAATATGTGTGTCCGAGTCTCCTATCAAAAGTTACAGCTGTCTTTATGGACTTGGTGAAAATCGCTTTATTTCGCGAGACAGTGCGTTTCTCGCCTGAAAACACATTATGGGTTTTCATTTTGTGAATAACTTGAAAATCTTAGCTCAAACAGCTGCAAAACCTATTTCCCCAGCATGGAAATGTTGAATTTATAAGGCCAAGCCTGAAATATGTGTGTCCGAGTCTCCTATCAAAAGTTACAGCTGTCTTTATGGACTTGGTGAAAATCGCCTTATTTCGGCGAGACAGTGCGCTTCTCGCCTGAAACACATTATGGGTTTTCATTTTGTGAATAACTTGAAAATCTTAGCTCAAACAGCTGCAAAACCTATTAATTCAGCATGGAAATGTTGAATTTATAAGGCCAAGCCTGAAATATGTGTGTCCGAGTCTCCTATCAAAAGTTACAGCTGTCTTTATGGACTTGGTGAAAATCGCCTTATTTCAAAAGTTTCTCGCCTGAAACACATTATGGGTTTTCATTTTGTGAATAACTGGAAAATCTTAGTCAAACAGCTGCTTACTTATTAATTCAGCATGGAAATGTTGAATTTATAAGGCCAAGCCTGAAATATGTGTGTCCGAGTCTCCTATCAAAAGTTACAGCTGTCTGTGAAAACATTATGAGTCATCATTTTGTGAATAACTTGAAAATCTTTTCATTTTGTGAATAACTGAAAATCTATTAAACAGCTGCAAAATGGAATTCAGCATGGAAATGTTGAATTTATAAGGCCAAGCCTGAAATATGTGTGTCCGAGTCTCCTATCAAAAGTTACAGCTGTCTTTATGGACTTGGTGAAAATCGCCTTTTTCGGCGAGACAGTGCTTTCTCGCCTGAAACACATTATGGGTTTTCATTTTGTGAATAACTTGAAAATCTTAGCTCAAACAGCTGCAAAACCTATTAATTCAGCATGGAAATGTTGAATTTATAAGGCCAAGCCTGAAATATGTGTGTCCGAGTCTCCTATCAAAAGTTACAGCTGTCTTTATGGACTTGGTGAAAATCGCTTTATTTCGGCGAGACAGTGCTTTCTCGCCTGAAACACATTATGGGTTTTCATTTTGTGAATAACTTGAAAATCTTAGCTCAAACAGCTGCAAAACCTATTTCCCCAGCATGGAAATGTTGAATTTATAAGGCCAAGCCTGAAATATGTGTGTCCGAGTCTCCTATCAAAAGTTACAGCTGTCTTTATGGACTTGGTGAAAATCGCTTTATTTCGGCGAGACAGTGCTTTCGCCTGAAACACATTATGGGTTTTCATTTTGTGAATAACTTGAAAATCTTAGCTCAAACAGCTGCAAAACCTATTAATTCAGCATGGAAATGTTGAATTTATAAGGCCAAGCCTGAAATTGTGGAACCAACTTCCAGTTTGGATTCGCTGTCTCAGATCAAAAGAAAACATTTCGGCGAGACAGTGCGTTATGAAACACATTATGGGTTTTCATTTTGTGAATAACTTGAAAATCTTAGCTCTCAAACAGCTGCAAAACCTATTTTCAGCATGGAAATGTTGAATTATAAGGCCAAGCCTGAAATATGTGTGTCCGAGTCTCCTATCAAAAGTTACAGCTGTCTTTATGGACTTGGTGAAAATCGCCTTTATTTCGGCGAGACAGTGCTTTCTCGCCTGAAACACATTATGGGTTTTCATTTTGTGAATAACTTGAAAATCTTAGCTCAAACAGCTGCAAACATTAATTCAGCATGGAAATGTTGAATTTATAAGGCCAAGCCTGAAATATGGAAATGCAAAAGTTACAGCTGTCTTTATGGACTTGGTGAAATCGCTGTATTTCGCGAGACAGTGCTATCAAAAACACATTATGGCTTTTCATTTTGTGAATAACTTGAAAATCTTAGCTCAAACATGCAAAACCTATTTCAGCATGGAAATGTTGAATTTATAAGGCCAAGCCTGAAATATGTGTGTCCGAACCTATCATTATTACAGCTGTTTTCATTTGGTGAAAATCGCTTTATTTCGGCGAGACAGTGCGCTTAGCTCAACACATTATGGGTTTTGTGATTTGTGAATAACTTGAAAATCTTAGCTCAAACAGCTGCAAAACCTATTAATTCAGCATGGAAATGTTGAATTTATAAGGCCAAGCCTGAAATATGTGTGTCCGAGTCTCCTATCAAAAGTTACAGCTGTCTTTATGGACTTGGTGAAAATCGCCTTTATTTCGGCGAGACAGTGCGTTTCGCCTGAAACACATTATGGGTTTTCATTTTGTGAATAACTTGAAAATCTTAGCTCAAACAGCTGCAAAACCTATTAATTCAGCATGGAAATGTTGAATTCTATAAGGCCAAGCCTGAAATATGTGTGTCCGAGTCTCCTATCAAAAGTTACAGCTGTCTTTATGGACTTGGTGAAAATCGCCTTATTTCGGCGAGACAGTGCGCTTCTCGCCTGAAACACATTATGGGTTTTCATTTTGTGAATAACTTGAAAATCTTAGCTCAAACAGCTGCAAAACCTATTTCCCCAGCATGGAAATGTTGAATTTATAAGGCCAAGCCTGAAATATGTGTGTCCGAGTCTCCTATCAAAAGTTACAGCTGTCTTTATGGACTTGGTGAAAATCGCCTTTATTTCGGCGAGACAGTGCTTTCGCCTGAAACACATTATGGGTTTTCATTTTGTGAATAACTTGAAAATCTTAGCTCAAACAGCTGCAAAACCTATTTCCCAGCATGGAAATGTTGAATTTATAAGGCCAAGCCTGAAATATGTGTGTCCGAGTCTCCTATCAAAAGTTACAGCTGTCTTTATGGACTTGGTGAAAATCGCCTTTATTTCGGCGAGACAGTGCGCTTTCGCCTGAAACACATTATGGGTTTTCATTTTGTGAATAACTTGAAAATCTTAGCTCAAACAGCTGCAAAACCTATTAATTCAGCATGGAAATGTTGAATTCTATAAGGCCAAGCCTGAAATATGTGTGTCCGAGTCTCCTATCAAAAGTTACAGCTGTCTTTATGGACTTGGTGAAAATCGCCTTATTTCGGCGAGACAGTGCGTTTCGCCTGAAACACATTATGGGTTTTCATTTTGTGAATAACTTGAAAATCTTAGCTCAAACAGCTGCAAAACCTATTTCCCCAGCATGGAAATGTTGAATTTATAAGGCCAAGCCTGAAATATGTGTGTCCGAGTCTCCTATCAAAAGTTACAGCTGTCTTTATGGACTTGGTGAAAATCGCTTTATTTCGGCGAGACAGTGCGTTTCTCGCCTGAAACACATTATGGGTTTTCATTTTGTGAATAACTTGAAAATCTTAGCTCAAACAGCTGCAAAACCTATTAATTCAGCATGGAAATGTTGAATTTATAAGGCCAAGCCTGAAATATGTGTGTCCGAGTCTCCTATCAAAAGTTACAGCTGTCTTTATGGACTTGGTGAAAATCGCCTTTATTTCAAGCGAGACAGTGCGTTTCTCGCCTGAAACACATTATGGGTTTTCATTTTGTGAATAACTTGAAAATCTTAGCTCAAACAGCTGCAAAACCTATTTCCCAGCATGGAAATGTTGAATTTATAAGGCCAAGCCTGAAATATGTGTGTCCGAGTCTCCTATCAAAAGTTACAGCTGTCTTTATGGACTTGGTGAAAATCGCCTTTATTTCGGCGAGACAGTGCGCTTCGCCTGAAACACATTATGGGTTTTCATTTTGTGAATAACTTGAAAATCTTAGCTCAAACAGCTGCAAAACCTATTTCCCCAGCATGGAAATGTTGAATTTATAAGGCCAAGCCTGAAATATGTGTGTCCGAGTCTCCTATCAAAAGTTACAGCTGTCTTTATGGACTTGGTGAAAATCGCCTTTATTTCGGCGAGACAGTGCGTTTCGCCTGAAACACATTATGGGTTTTCATTTTGTGAATAACTTGAAAATCTTAGCTCAAACAGCTGCAAAACCTATTAATTCAGCATGGAAATGTTGAATTTATAAGGCCAAGCCTGAAATATGTGTGTCCGAGTCTCCTATCAAAAGTTACAGCTGTCTTTATGGACTTGGTGAAAATCGCCTTATTTCGGCGAGACAGTGCGCTTTCTCGCCTGAAACACATTATGGGTTTTCATTTTGTGAATAACTTGAAAATCTTAGCTCAAACAGCTGCAAAACCTATTAATTCAGCATGGAAATGTTGAATTTATAAGGCCAAGCCTGAAATATGTGTGTCCGAGTCTCCTATCAAAAGTTACAGCTGTCTTTATGGACTTGGTGAAAATCGCCTTTATTTCGGCGAGACAGTGCGTTTCTCGCCTGAAACACATTATGGGTTTTCATTTTGTGAATAACTTGAAAATCTTAGCTCAAACAGCTGCAAAACCTATTTCCCCAGCATGGAAATGTTGAATTTATAAGGCCAAGCCTGAAATATGTGTGTCCGAGTCTCCTATCAAAAGTTACAGCTGTCTTTATGGACTTGGTGAAAATCGCCTTTATTTCGGCGAGACAGTGCGTTCGCCTGAAACACATTATGGGTTTTCATTTTGTGAATAACTTGAAAATCTTAGCTCAAACAGCTGCAAAACCTATTTCCCCAGCATGGAAATGTTGAATTTATAAGGCCAAGCCTGAAATATGTGTGTCCGAGTCTCCTATCAAAAGTTACAGCTGTCTTTATGGACTTGGTGAAAATCGCCTTTATTTCGGCGAGACAGTGCGTTTTCTCGCCTGAAACACATTATGGGTTTTCATTTTGTGAATAACTTGAAAATCTTAGCTCAAACAGCTGCAAAACCTATTTCCCAGCATGGAAATGTTGAATTTATAAGGCCAAGCCTGAAATATGTGTGTCCGAGTCTCCTATCAAAAGTTACAGCTGTCTTTATGGACTTGGTGAAAATCGCCTTTATTTCGGCGAGACAGTGCGTTTCTCGCCTGAAACACATTATGGGTTTTCATTTTGTGAATAACTTGAAAATCTTAGCTCAAACAGCTGCAAAACCTATTTCCAGCATGGAAATGTTGAATTTATAAGGCCAAGCCTGAAATATGTGTGTCCGAGTCTCCTATCAAAAGTTACAGCTGTCTTTATGGACTTGGTGAAAATCGCCTTATTTCGGCGAGACAGTGCGTTCTCGCCTGAAACACATTATGGGTTTTCATTTTGTGAATAACTTGAAAATCTTAGCTCAAACAGCTGCAAAACCTATTAATTCAGCATGGAAATGTTGAATTTATAAGGCCAAGCCTGAAATATGTGTGTCCCGAGTCTCCTATCAAAAGTTACAGCTGTCTTTATGGACTTGGTGAAAATCGCCTTATTTCGGCGAGACAGTGCGTTTCTCGCCTGAAACACATTATGGGTTTTCATTTTGTGAATAACTTGAAAATCTTAGCTCAAACAGCTGCAAAACCTATTTCCCCAGCATGGAAATGTTGAATTTATAAGGCCAAGCCTGAAATATGTGTGTCCGAGTCTCCTATCAAAAGTTACAGCTGTCTTTATGGACTTGGTGAAAATCGCCTTATTTCGGCGAGACAGTGCGTTTCGCCTGAAACACATTATGGGTTTTCATTTTGTGAATAACTTGAAAATCTTAGCTCAAACAGCTGCAAAACCTATTTCCCCAGCATGGAAATGTTGAATTTATAAGGCCAAGCCTGAAATATGTGTGTCCGAGTCTCCTATCAAAAGTTACAGCTGTCTTTATGGACTTGGTGAAAATCGCCTTTATTTCGGCGAGACAGTGCGTTTCTCGCCTGAAACACATTATGGGTTTTCATTTTGTGAATAACTTGAAAATCTTAGCTCAAACAGCTGCAAAACCTATTTCCCCAGCATGGAAATGTTGAATTTATAAGGCCAAGCCTGAAATATGTGTCCCGAGTCTCCTATCAAAAGTTACAGCTGTCTTTATGGACTTGGTGAAAATCGCCTTTATTTCGGCGAGACAGTGCGCGCTTCGCCTGAAACACATTATGGGTTTTCATTTTGTGAATAACTTGAAAATCTTAGCTCAAACAGCTGCAAAACCTATTTCCCCAGCATGGAAATGTTGAATTTATAAGGCCAAGCCTGAAATATGTGTGTCCGAGTCTCCTATCAAAAGTTACAGCTGTCTTTATGGACTTGGTGAAAATCGCCTTATTTCGGCGAGACAGTGCGTTTCTCGCCTGAAACACATTATGGGTTTTCATTTTGTGAATAACTTGAAAATCTTAGCTCAAACAGCTGCAAAACCTATTTCCCCAGCATGGAAATGTTGAATTTATAAGGCCAAGCCTGAAATATGTGTGTCCGAGTCTCCTATCAAAAGTTACAGCTGTCTTTATGGACTTGGTGAAAATCGCCTTATTTCGGCGAGACAGTGCGCTTTCTCGCCTGAAACACATTATGGGTTTTCATTTTGTGAATAACTTGAAAATCTTAGCTCAAACAGCTGCAAAACCTATTTCCCCAGCATGGAAATGTTGAATTTATAAGGCCAAGCCTGAAATATGTGTGTCCGAGTCTCCCTATCAAAAGTTACAGCTGTCTTTATGGACTTGGTGAAAATCGCTTTATTTCAAGGCGAGACAGTGCTTTCGCCTGAAACACATTATGGGTTTTCATTTTGTGAATAACTTGAAAATCTTAAATCAAACAGCTGCAAAACCTATTAATTCAGCATGGAAATGTTGAATTTATAAGGCCAAGCCTGAAATATGTGTGTCCGAGTCTCCTATCAAAAAAGCTGTCTTTATGGAGCTTGGTGAAAATCAGCTTATTTCGGCGAGACAGTGCGTTTCTCGCCTGAAACAGCATGGAAATTCATGAATTGAAAATCTTAGCTCAAACAGCTGCAAATATGTGTCCCGAGTTCCTATCAAAAGTTACAGTCTCTGTCTTTGTCTTTATGGACTTGGTGAAAATCGCCTTATTTCGGCGAGACAGTGCGCCGCCTGAAACACATTATGGGTTTTCATTTTGTGAATAACTTGAAAATCTTAGCTCAAACAGCTGCAAAACCTATTTCCCAGCATGGAAATGTTGAATTTATAAGGCCAAGCCTGAAATATGTGTGTCCGAGTCTCCTATCAAAAGTTACAGCTGTCTTTATGGACTTGGTGAAAATCGCCTTTATTTCGCGAGACAGTGCGCTTCTCGCCTGAAACACATTATGGGTTTTCATTTTGTGAATAACTTGAAAATCTTAGCTCAAACAGCTGCAAAACTTATTTCCAGCATGGAATGTTGAATTTATAAGGCCAAGCCTGAAATATGTGTGTCCGAGTCTCCTATCAAAAGTTACAGCTGTCTTTATGGACTTGGTGAAAATCGCTTTATTTCGGCGAGACAGTGCTTTCGCCTGAAACACATTATGGGTTTTCATTTTGTGAATAACTTGAAAATCTTCAAACAGCTGCTCAAAGTGCCAGCAAGGAAATGTTGATGGAAATATGTGTGTCCGAGTCTCCCATCAAAAGTTACCCTGAAAAAATTTCCTGGGTTTTCATTTTGTGAATAACTTGAAAATCTTAGCTCAAACAGCAAAAACTCATTTCTAGCATGGAAATGCTGAATTATAAGGCCAAGCCTGAAATATGTGTGTCCGAGTCTCCTATCAAAAGTTACAGCTGTCTTTATGGACTTGGTGAAAATCGCTTTATTTCGGCGAGACAGTGCGTTTCTCGCCTGAAACACATTATGGGTTTCATTTTGTGAATAACTTGAAAATCTTAGCTCAAACAGCTGCAAAACCTATTTCAGCAGCATGGAAATGTTGAATTTATAAGGCCAAGCCTGAAATATGTGTCCGAGTCCTATCAAAAGTTACAGCTGTCTTTATGGACTTGGTGAAAATCGCCTTATTTCGGCGAGACAGTGCGTTTCTCGCCTGAAACACATTATGGGTTTTCATTTTGTGAATAACTTGAAAATCTTAGCTCAAACAGCTGCAAAACCTATTTCAGCATGGAAATGTTGAATTTATAAGGCCAAGCCTGAAATATGTGTGTCCGAGTCTCCTATCAAAAGTTACAGCTGTCTTTATGGACTTGGTGAAAATCGCCTTATTTCGGCGAGACAGTGCGTTTCTTTGAAACACATTATGGGTCATTTTGTGAATAACTGAATAACTTGAAAATCTTAGCTCAAAAGTTGCAACCTAGCAGCATGGAAATGTTGAATTTATAAGGCCAAGCCTGAAATATTGTCCGAGTCTCCTATCAAAAGTTACAGCTGTCTTTATGGACTTGGTGAAAATCGCCTTTATTTCCTGAATATGCCTGAAACACATTATGGGTCTTCATAATAACTTGAAAATCTTAGCTCAAACAGCTGTCTTTAGCATGGAAATGTTGAATTTAAAGGCCAAGCCTGAAATATGTGTGTCCGAGTCTCCTATCAAAAGTTACAGCTGTCTTATGGACTTGGTGAAAATCGCCTTATTTCAAGCGAGACAGTGCGTTTCCCTGAAACACACATTATGGGTTTTCATTTGTGAATAACTTGAAAATCTTAGCTCAAACAGCTGCAAACTATTAATTCAGCATGGAAATGTTGAATTTATAAGGCCAAGCCTGAAATATGTGTGTCCGAGTCTCCTATCAAAAGTTACAGCTGTCTTTATGGACTTGGTGAAAATCGCCTTATTTCGGCGAGACAGTGCAGTGCGCCTGAAACACATTATGGGTTTTCATTTTGTGAATAACTTGAAAATCTTAGCTCAAACAGCTGCAAACTATTTCCCCAGCATGGAAATGTTGAATTTATAAGGCCAAGCCTGAAATATGTGTGTCCCTATCAAAAGTTACAGCTCCTTTATCAAAAGTTACAGCTGTCTTGAAACACATTATGGGTTTTCATGGTGAAATGTTTATGGAGAAAGTTGAATTTATAAGGCCAAGCCTCAAATATGTGTGTCCGAGTCTCCTATCAAAAGTTACAGCTGTCTTTATGGACATTGGTGAAAATCGCCTTTATTTGAGAAATCTTAACACATTATGGGTTTCATTTTGTGAATAACTTGAAAATCTTAGCTCAAACAGCTGCAAAATGTTCCCTTTATGGAAATGTTGAATTTATAAGGCCAAGCCTGAAATATGTGTGTCCGAGTCTCCTATCAAAAGTTACAGCTGTCTTTATGGACTTGGTGAAAATCGCTTTATTTCGGCGAGACAGTGCTTTCTCGCCTGAAACACATTATGGGTTTTCATTTGTGAATAACTTGAAAATCTTAGCTCAAACAGCTGCAAAACCTATTAATTCAGCATGGAAATGTTGAATTTATAAGGCCAAGCCTGAAATATGTGTGTCCGAGTCTCCTATCAAAAGTTACAGCTGTCTTTATGGACTTGGTGAAAATCGCCTTATTTCGGCGAGACAGTGCGCTTCTCGCCTGAAACACATTATGGGTTTTCATTTTGTGAATAACTTGAAAATCTTAGCTCAAACAGCTGCAAAACCTATTTCCCCAGCATGGAAATGTTGAATTTATAAGGCCAAGCCTGAAATATGTGTGTCCGAGTCTCCTATCAAAAGTTACAGCTGTCTTTATGGACTTGGTGAAAATCGCTATCAGGACAGTGCGTGCCTGAAAACATTATGGGTTTTCGGGCGAGTGAATAACTTCTCAAAAACACATGGCTCAAAACAAACATTATGGGTTTTCATTTTGTGAAAAACTTGAAAATCTTAAGCTGAAATATGTGTGTCCGAGTCTCCTATCAAAATGTTACAGCTGAATTTATATGGACTTGCCTGAAATCGCCTGTTTCCGAGACAGTCTTCGCCTGAAACACATTATGGCTTTCTTTTTGTGAATAACTTGAAAATCTTAGCTCAAACAGCTGCAAAACCTATTTCAGCATGGAAATGTTGAATTTATAAGGCCAAGCCTGAAATATGTGTGTCCGAGTCTCCTATCAAAAGTTACAGCTGTCTTTATGGACTTGAAAAAAATCGCTCAAACAGCTGCAGACAGTATTTTCAGCCTGAAACACATTATGGGTTTTCATTTAAATAAGCCTGAAATATGTGTGCTCAAACAGCTGCAAAAGTTTTCAGCATGTCTTTGTTGAATTTATAAGGCCAAGCCTGAAATATGTGTGTCCGAGTCTCCTATCAAAAGTTACAGCTGTCTTTATGGACTTTGAAATTTTGCCTTATTTCTTGACAAAATCTTCGCCTGAAACACATTATGGGTTTTCATTTGTGAATAACTTGAAAATCTTAGCTCAAACAGCTGCAAAATTATTCAGCAGCATGGAAATGTTGAATTTATAAGGCCAAGCCTGAAATATGTGTGTCCGAGTCTCCTATCAAAAGTGACATGTTACAGCTGTCTTTATGGACTTGGTGAAAATCGCTGTTATTTGGGCGAGAGGTGAAAATCGCTTTATCATGATGAAAGTGTGCGCTTCGCCTGAAACACATTATGGGTTTTCATTTTGTGAATAACTTGAAAATCTTAGCTCAAACAGCTGCAAAACCTATTAATCCAGCATGGAAATGCTGAATTCTATAAGGCCAAGCCTGAAATATGTGTGTCCGAGTCTCCTATCAAAAGTTACAGCTGTCTTTATGGACTTGGTGAAAATCGCCTTATTTCGGCGAGACAGTGCGCCTCTCGCCTGAAACACATTATGGGTTTTCATTTTGTGAATAACTTGAAAATCTTAGCTCAAACAGCTGCAAAACCTATTTCAGCATGGAAATGTTGAATTTATAAGGCCAAGCCTGAAATATGTGTGTCCGAGTCTCCTATCAAAAGTTACAGCTGTCTTTATGGACTTGGTGAAAATCGCTTTATTTCGGCGAGACAGTGCAGTTCTCGCCTGAAACACATTATGGGTTTTCATTTTGTGAATAACTTGAAAATCTTAGCTCAAACAGCTGCAAAACCTATTTCCCCAGCATGGAAATGTTGAATTTATAAGGCCAAGCCTGAAATATGTGTGTCCGAGTCTCCTATCAAAAGTTACAGCTGTCTTTATGGACTTGGTGAAAATCGCCTTTATTTCGGCGAGACAGTGCGTTTCTCGCCTGAAACACATTATGGGTTTTCATTTTGTGAATAACTTGAAAATCTTAGCTCAAACAGCTGCAAAACCTATTAATTCAGCATGGAAATGTTGAATTCTATAAGGCCAAGCCTGAAATATGTGTGTCCGAGTCTCCTATCAAAAGTTACAGCTGTCTTTATGGACTTGGTGAAAATCGCCTTTATTTCGGCGAGACAGTGCGCTTTCGCCTGAAACACATTATGGGTTTTCATTTTGTGAATAACTTGAAAATCTTAGCTCAAACAGCTGCAAAACCTATTTCCCCAGCATGGAAATGTTGAATTTATAAGGCCAAGCCTGAAATATGTGTGTCCGAGTCTCCTATCAAAAGTTACAGCTGTCTTTATGGACTTGGTGAAAATCGCCTTATTTCGGCGAGACAGTGCGTTTCTCGCCTGAAACACATTATGGGTTTTCATTTTGTGAATAACTTGAAAATCTTAGCTCAAACAGCTGCAAAACCTATTTCCCCAGCATGGAAATGTTGAATTTATAAGGCCAAGCCTGAAATATGTGTGTCCGAGTCTCCTATCAAAAGTTACAGCTGTCTTTATGGACTTGGTGAAAATCGCCTTATTTCGGCGAGACAGTGCGTTTCGCCTGAAACACATTATGGGTTTTCATTTTGTGAATAACTTGAAAATCTTAGCTCAAACAGCTGCAAAACCTATTAATTCAGCATGGAAATGTTGAATTTATAAGGCCAAGCCTGAAATATGTGTGTCCGAGTCTCCTATCAAAAGTTACAGCTGTCTTTATGGACTTGGTGAAAATCGCCTTATTTCGGCGAGACAGTGCGTTCTCGCCTGAAACACATTATGGGTTTTCATTTTGTGAATAACTTGAAAATCTTAGCTCAAACAGCTGCAAAACCTATTTCCCCAGCATGGAAATGTTGAATTTATAAGGCCAAGCCTGAAATATGTGTGTCCGAGTCTCCTATCAAAAGTTACAGCTGTCTTTATGGACTTGGTGAAAATCGCCTTTATTTCGGCGAGACAGTGCGTTTCTCGCCTGAAACACATTATGGGTTTTCATTTTGTGAATAACTTGAAAATCTTAGCTCAAACAGCTGCAAAACCTATTTCCCAGCATGGAAATGTTGAATTTATAAGGCCAAGCCTGAAATATGTGTGTCCGAGTCTCCTATCAAAAGTTACAGCTGTCTTTATGGACTTGGTGAAAATCGCCTATTTCGGCGAGACAGTGCGTTTCGCCTGAAACACATTATGGGTTTTCATTTTGTGAATAACTTGAAAATCTTAGCTCAAACAGCTGCAAAACCTATTTCCCCAGCATGGAAATGTTGAATTTATAAGGCCAAGCCTGAAATATGTGTGTCCGAGTCTCCTATCAAAAGTTACAGCTGTCTTTATGGACTTGGTGAAAATCGCCTTATTTCGCGAGACAGTGCGTTCGCCTGAAACACATTATGGGTTTTCATTTTGTGAATAACTTGAAAATCTTAGCTCAAACAGCTGCAAAACCTATTTCCCCAGCATGGAAATGTTGAATTTATAAGGCCAAGCCTGAAATATGTGTGTCCGAGTCTCCTATCAAAAGTTACAGCTGTCTTTATGGACTTGGTGAAAATCGCCTTATTTCGGCGAGACAGTGCGTTTCTCGCCTGAAACACATTATGGGTTTTCATTTTGTGAATAACTTGAAAATCTTAGCTCAAACAGCTGCAAAACCTATTTCCCCAGCATGGAAATGTTGAATTTATAAGGCCAAGCCTGAAATATGTGTGTCCGAGTCTCCTATCAAAAGTTACAGCTGTCTTTATGGACTTGGTGAAAATCGCCTTATTTCGCGAGACAGTGCGTTTCTCCTGAAACACATTATGGGTTTTCATTTTGTGAATAACTTGAAAATCTTAGCTCAAACAGCTGCAAAACCTATTAATTCAGCATGGAAATGTTGAATTTATAAGGCCAAGCCTGAAATATGTGTGTCCGAGTCTCCTATCAAAAGTTACAGCTGTCTTTATGGACTTGGTGAAAATCGCCTTATTTCGGCGAGACAGTGCGTTTCTCGCCTGAAACACATTATGGGTTTTCATTTTGTGAATAACTTGAAAATCTTAGCTCAAACAGCTGCAAAACCTATTTCCCCAGCATGGAAATGTTGAATTTATAAGGCCAAGCCTGAAATATGTGTGTCCGAGTCTCCTATCAAAAGTTACAGCTGTCTTTATGGACTTGGTGAAAATCGCCTTATTTCGGCGAGACAGTGCGCTTCTCGCCTGAAACACATTATGGGTTTTCATTTTGTGAATAACTTGAAAATCTTAGCTCAAACAGCTGCAAAACCTATTTCCCCAGCATGGAAATGTTGAATTTATAAGGCCAAGCCTGAAATATGTGTGTCCGAGTCTCCTATCAAAAGTTACAGCTGTCTTTATGGACTTGGTGAAAATCGCCTTATTTCGGCGAGACAGTGCGTTTCTCGCCTGAAACACATTATGGGTTTTCATTTTGTGAATAACTTGAAAATCTTAGCTCAAACAGCTGCAAAACCTATTTCCCAGCATGGAAATGTTGAATTTATAAGGCCAAGCCTGAAATATGTGTGTCCGAGTCTCCTATCAAAAGTTACAGCTGTCTTTATGGACTTGGTGAAAATCGCCTTTATTTCGGCGAGACAGTGCGTTTCGCCTGAAACACATTATGGGTTTTCATTTTGTGAATAACTTGAAAATCTTAGCTCAAACAGCTGCAAAACCTATTTCCAGCATGGAAATGTTGAATTTATAAGGCCAAGCCTGAAATATGTGTGTCCGAGTCTCCTATCAAAAGTTACAGCTGTCTTTATGGACTTGGTGAAAATCGCCTTATTTCGGCGAGACAGTGCGTTTCGCCTGAAACACATTATGGGTTTTCATTTTGTGAATAACTTGAAAATCTTAGCTCAAACAGCTGCAAAACCTATTTCCCCAGCATGGAAATGTTGAATTTATAAGGCCAAGCCTGAAATATGTGTGTCCGAGTCTCCTATCAAAAGTTACAGCTGTCTTTATGGACTTGGTGAAAATCGCCTTATTTCGGCGAGACAGTGCGTTTCTCGCCTGAAACACATTATGGGTTTTCATTTTGTGAATAACTTGAAAATCTTAGCTCAAACAGCTGCAAAACCTATTAATTCAGCATGGAAATGTTGAATTCTATAAGGCCAAGCCTGAAATATGTGTGTCCGAGTCTCCTATCAAAAGTTACAGCTGTCTTTATGGACTTGGTGAAAATCGCCTTATTTCGGCGAGACAGTGCGTTTCTCGCCTGAAACACATTATGGGTTTTCATTTTGTGAATAACTTGAAAATCTTAGCTCAAACAGCTGCAAAACCTATTTCCCCAGCATGGAAATGTTGAATTTATAAGGCCAAGCCTGAAATATGTGTGTCCGAGTCTCCTATCAAAAGTTACAGCTGTCTTTATGGACTTGGTAAAAATCGCCTTATTTCGGCGAGACAGTGCGTTTCGCCTGAAACACATTATGGGTTTTCATTTTGTGAATAACTTGAAAATCTTAGCTCAAACAGCTGCAAAACCTATTAATTCAGCATGGAAATGTTGAATTCTATAAGGCCAAGCCTGAAATATGTGTGTCCGAGTCTCCTATCAAAAGTTACAGCTGTCTTTATGGACTTGGTGAAAATCGCCTTATTTCGGCGAGACAGTGCGTTTCTCGCCTGAAACACATTATGGGTTTTCATTTTGTGAATAACTTGAAAATCTTAGCTCAAACAGCTGCAAAACCTATTTCCCCAGCATGGAAATGCTGAATTCTATAAGGCCAAGCCTGAAATATGTGTGTCCGAGTCTCCTATCAAAAGTTACAGCTGTCTTTATGGACTTGGTGAAAATCGCCTTATTTCGGCGAGACAGTGCGTTTCTCGCCTGAAACACATTATGGGTTTTCATTTTGTGAATAACTTGAAAATCTTAGCTCAAACAGCTGCAAAACCTATTTCCCCAGCATGGAAATGTTGAATTTATATAAGGCCAAGCCTGAAATATGTGTGTCCCGAGTCTCCTATCAAAAGTTACAGCTGTCTTTATGGACTTGGTGAAAATCGCCTTATTTCGGCGAGACAGTGCGTTTCTCGCCTGAAACACATTATGGGTTTTCATTTTGTGAATAACTTGAAAATCTTAGCTCAAACAGCTGCAAAACCTATTTCCAGCATGGAAATGTTGAATTTATAAGGCCAAGCCTGAAATATGTGTGTCCGAGTCTCCTATCAAAAGTTACAGCTGTCTTTATGGACTTGGTGAAAATCGCCTTATTTCGGCGAGACAGTGCCTCGCCTGAAACACATTATGGGTTTTCATTTTGTGAATAACTTGAAAATCTTAGCTCAAACAGCTGCAAAACCTATTTCCCCAGCATGGAAATGTTGAATTTATAAGGCCAAGCCTGAAATATGTGTGTCCGAGTCTCCTATCAAAAGTTACAGCTGTCTTTATGGACTTGGTGAAAATCGCCTTATTTCGGCGAGACAGTGCGTTTCGCCTGAAACACATTATGGGTTTTCATTTTGTGAATAACTTGAAAATCTTAGCTCAAACAGCTGCAAAACCTATTAATTCAGCATGGAAATGTTGAATTTATAAGGCCAAGCCTGAAATATGTGTGTCCGAGTCTCCTATCAAAAGTTACAGCTGTCTTTATGGACTTGGTGAAAATCGCCTTTATTTCGGCGAGACAGTGCGTTTCTCGCCTGAAACACATTATGGGTTTTCATTTTGTGAATAACTTGAAAATCTTAGCTCAAACAGCTGCAAAACCTATTAATTCAGCATGGAAATGTTGAATTCTATAAGGCCAAGCCTGAAATATGTGTGTCCGAGTCTCCTATCAAAAGTTACAGCTGTCTTTATGGACTTGGTGAAAATCGCCTTATTTCGCGCGAGACAGTGCGTTTCTCGCCTGAAACACATTATGGGTTTTCATTTTGTGAATAACTTGAAAATCTTAGCTCAAACAGCTGCAAAACCTATTTCAGCATGGAAATGTTGAATTTATAAGGCCAAGCCTGAAATATGTGTGTCCGAGTCTCCTATCAAAAGTTACAGCTGTCTTTATGGACTTGGTGAAAATCGCCTTATTTCGGCGAGACAGTGCGTTTCGCGCCTGAAACACATTATGGGTTTTCATTTTGTGAATAACTTGAAAATCTTAGCTCAAACAGCTGCAAAACCTATTTCCCAGCATGGAAATGTTGAATTTATAAGGCCAAGCCTGAAATATGTGTGTCCGAGTCTCCTATCAAAAGTTACAGCTGTCTTTATGGACTTGGTGAAAATCGCCTTTATTTCGGCGAGACAGTGCGCTTCGCGCTGAAACACATTATGGGTTTTCATTTTGTGAATAACTTGAAAATCTTAGCTCAAACAGCTGCAAAACCTATTTCCCCAGCATGGAAATGTTGAATTTATAAGGCCAAGCCTGAAATATGTGTGTCCGAGTCTCCTATCAAAAGTTACAGCTGTCTTTATGGACTTGGTGAAAATCGCCTTATTTCGCGAGACAGTGCGTTTCTCGCCTGAAACACATTATGGGTTTTCATTTTGTGAATAACTTGAAAATCTTAGCTCAAACAGCTGCAAAACCTATTAATTCAGCATGGAAATGTTGAATTTATAAGGCCAAGCCTGAAATATGTGTGTCCGAGTCTCCTATCAAAAGTTACAGCTGTCTTTATGGACTTGGTGAAAATCGCCTTTATTTCGGCGAGACAGTGCGTTTCTCGCCTGAAACACATTATGGGTTTTCATTTTGTGAATAACTTGAAAATCTTAGCTCAAACAGCTGCAAAACCTATTTCCCCAGCATGGAAATGTTGAATTTATAAGGCCAAGCCTGAAATATGTGTGTCCGAGTCTCCTATCAAAAGTTACAGCTGTCTTTATGGACTTGGTGAAAATCGCCTTTATTTCGGCGAGACAGTGCGTTTCGCCTGAAACACATTATGGGTTTTCATTTTGTGAATAACTTGAAAATCTTAGCTCAAACAGCTGCAAAACCTATTTTCAGCATGGAAATGTTGAATTTATAAGGCCAAGCCTGAAATATGTGTGTCCGAGTCTCCTATCAAAAGTTACAGCTGTCTTTATGGACTTGGTGAAAATCGCCTTTATTTCGCGAGACAGTGCGTTTCGCCTGAAACACATTATGGGTTTTCATTTTGTGAATAACTTGAAAATCTTAGCTCAAACAGCTGCAAAACCTATTTCCCAGCATGGAAATGTTGAATTTATAAGGCCAAGCCTGAAATATGTGTGTCCGAGTCTCCTATCAAAAGTTACAGCTGTCTTTATGGACTTGGTGAAAATCGCCTTTATTTCGGCGAGAGACAGTGCGTTCTCGCCTGAAACACATTATGGGTTTTCATTTTGTGAATAACTTGAAAATCTTAGCTCAAACAGCTGCAAAACCTATTTCAGCATGGAAATGTTGAATTTATAAGGCCAAGCCTGAAATATGTGTGTCCGAGTCTCCTATCAAAAGTTACAGCTGTCTTTATGGACTTGGTGAAAATCGCCTTATTTCGCGAGACAGTGCGCTTTCTCGCCTGAAACACATTATGGGTTTTCATTTTGTGAATAACTTGAAAATCTTAGCTCAAACAGCTGCAAAACCTATTTTCAGCATGGAAATGTTGAATTTATAAGGCCAAGCCTGAAATATGTGTGTCCGAGTCTCCTATCAAAAGTTACAGCTGTCTTTATGGACTTGGTGAAAATCGCCTTTATTTCGGCGAGAGAGTGTGCTTCTCGCCTGAAACACATTATGGGTTTTCATTTTGTGAATAACTTGAAAATCTTAGCTCAAACAGCTGCAAAACCTATTTCCCCAGCATGGAAATGTTGAATTTATAAGGCCAAGCCTGAAATATGTGTGTCCGAGTCTCCTATCAAAAGTTACAGCTGTCTTTATGGACTTGGTGAAAATCGCCTTTATTTCGGCGAGACAGTGCGTTTCTCGCCTGAAACACATTATGGGTTTTCATTTTGTGAATAACTTGAAAATCTTAGCTCAAACAGCTGCAAAACCTATTTCCCCAGCATGGAAATGTTGAATTTATAAGGCCAAGCCTGAAATATGTGTGTCCGAGTCTCCTATCAAAAGTTACAGCTGTCTTTATGGACTTGGTGAAAATCGCCTTTATTTCGGCGAGACAGTGCGTTTCTCGCCTGAAACACATTATGGGTTTTCATTTTGTGAATAACTTGAAAATCTTAGCTCAAACAGCTGCAAAACCTATTTCCCCAGCATGGAAATGTTGAATTTATAAGGCCAAGCCTGAAATATGTGTGTCCGAAAAGTCTCCTTTATCAAAAGTTACAGCTGTCTTTATGGACTTGGTGAAAATCGCCTTTATTTCGGCGAGACAGTGAAATATGTGTGTCTCCTATCAAAAGTTACAGTCTCTTACACATTATGGGTTTTCATTTTACAGCATGGAAAATCTGCTCAAACAGCTGCAAAACCTATTTCCCCAGCATGGAAATGCTTCTCGCCTGAAACACATTATGGGTTTTCATTTTGTGAATAACTTGAAAATCTTAGCTCAAACAGCTGCAAAATCTTATTTCAAACAGCATGGAAATGTTGAATTCTATAAGGCCAATAAGGAAATATGTGTGTGTCCGAGTCTCCTATCAAAAGTTACAGCTGTCTTTATGGACTTGGTGAAAATCGCCTTTATTTCGGCGAGACAGTGCGTTCTCGCCTGAAACACATTATGGGTTTTCATTTTGTGAATAACTTGAAAATCTTAGCTCAAACAGCTGCAAAACCTATTTCCCCAGCATGGAAATGTTGAATTTATAAGGCCAAGCCTGAAATATGTGTGTCCGAGTCTCCTATCAAAAGTTACAGCTGTCTTTATGGACTTGGTGAAAATCGCCTTATTTCGGCGAGACAGTGCGCTTTCGCCTGAAACACATTATGGGTTTTCATTTTGTGAATAACTTGAAAATCTTAGCTCAAACAGCTGCAAAACCTATTAATTCAGCATGGAAATGTTGAATTTATAAGGCCAAGCCTGAAATATGTGTGTCCGAGTCTCCTATCAAAAGTTACAGCTGTCTTTATGGACTTGGTGAAAATCGCCTTTATTTCGGCGAGACAGTGCGTTTCTCGCCTGAAACACATTATGGGTTTTCATTTGTGAATAACTTGAAAATCTTAGCTCAAACAGCTGCAAAACCTATTTCCCAGCAGCATGGAAATGTTGAATTTATAAGGCCAAGCCTGAAATATGTGTGTCCGAGTCTCCTATCAAAAGTTACAGCTGTCTTTATGGACTTGGTGAAAATCGCCTTTATTTCGGCGAGACAGTGCGTTTTCTCGCCTGAAACACATTATGGGTTTTCATTTTGTGAATAACTTGAAAATCTTAGCTCAAACAGCTGCAAAACCTATTTTCAGCATGGAAATGTTGAATTTATAAGGCCAAGCCTGAAATATGTGTGTCCGAGTCTCCTATCAAAAGTTACAGCTGTCTTTATGGACTTGGTGAAAATCGCCTTTATTTCGGCGAGACAGTGCGTTCTCGCCTGAAACACATTATGGGTTTTCATTTTGTGAATAACTTGAAAATCTTAGCTCAAACAGCTGCAAAACCTATTTCCCCAGCATGGAAATGTTGAATTTATAAGGCCAAGCCTGAAATATGTGTGTCCGAGTCTCCTATCAAAAGTTACAGCTGTCTTTATGGACTTGGTGAAAATCGCCTTTATTTCGGCGAGACAGTGCGTTTCTCGCCTGAAACACATTATGGGTTTTCATTTTGTGAATAACTTGAAAATCTTAGCTCAAACAGCTGCAAAACTATTATTTCAGCATGGAAATGTTGAATTTATAAGGCCAAGCCTGAAATATGTGTGTCCGAGTCTCCTATCAAAAGTTACAGCTGTCTTTATGGACTTGGTGAAAATCGCCTTATTTCGGCGAGACAGTGCGCTTCGCCTGAAACACATTATGGGTTTTCATTTGTGAATAACTTGAAAATCTTAGCTCAAACAGCTGCAAAACCTATTTCCCCAGCATGGAAATGTTGAATTTATAAGGCCAAGCCTGAAATATGTGTGTCCGAGTCTCCTATCAAAAGTTACAGCTGTCTTTATGGACTTGGTGAAAATCGCCTTATTTCGGCGAGACAGTGCGCTTTCTCGCCTGAAACACATTATGGGTTTTCATTTTGTGAATAACTTGAAAATCTTAGCTCAAACAGCTGCAAAACCTATTTCCCCAGCATGGAAATGTTGAATTTATAAGGCCAAGCCTGAAATATGTGTGTCCGAGTCTCCTATCAAAAGTTACAGCTGTCTTTATGGACTTGGTGAAAATCGCCTTATTTCGGCGAGACAGTGCGTTTTCGCCTGAAACACATTATGGGTTTTCATTTTGTGAATAACTTGAAAATCTTAGCTCAAACAGCTGCAAAACCTATTTCCCAGCATGGAAATGTTGAATTTATAAGGCCAAGCCTGAAATATGTGTGTCCGAGTCTCCTATCAAAAGTTACAGCTGTCTTTATGGACTTGGTGAAAATCGCTTTATTTCGGCGAGACAGTGCGCTTTCTCGCCTGAAACACATTATGGGTTTTCATTTTGTGAATAACTTGAAAATCTTAGCTCAAACAGCTGCAAAACCTATTTCCAGCATGGAAATGTTGAATTTATAAGGCCAAGCCTGAAATATGTGTGTCCGAGTCTCCTATCAAAAGTTACAGCTGTCTTTATGGACTTGGTGAAAATCGCCTTTATTTCGGCGAGACAGTGCGTTTCGCCTGAAACACATTATGGGTTTTCATTTTGTGAATAACTTGAAAATCTTAGCTCAAACAGCTGCAAAACCTATTTCAGCATGGAAATGTTGAATTTATAAGGCCAAGCCTGAAATATGTGTGTCCGAGTCTCCTATCAAAAGTTACAGCTGTCTTTATGGACTTGGTGAAAATCGCCTTATTTCGGCGCGAGACAGTGCGCTCGCCTGAAACACATTATGGGTTTTCATTTTGTGAATAACTTGAAAATCTTAGCTCAAACAGCTGCAAAACCTATTTCCCCAGCATGGAAATGTTGAATTTATAAGGCCAAGCCTGAAATATGTGTGTCCGAGTCTCCTATCAAAAGTTACAGCTGTCTTTATGGACTTGGTGAAAATCGCTTTATTTCGGCGAGACAGTGCGTTTCGCCTGAAACACATTATGGGTTTTCATTTTGTGAATAACTTGAAAATCTTAGCTCAAACAGCTGCAAAACCTATTTCCCCAGCATGGAAATGTTGAATTTATAAGGCCAAGCCTGAAATATGTGTGTCCGAGTCTCCTATCAAAAGTTACAGCTGTCTTTATGGACTTGGTGAAAATCGCCTTATTTCGGCGAGACAGACAGTGCGTTTCTCGCCTGAAACACATTATGGGTTTTCATTTTGTGAATAACTTGAAAATCTTAGCTCAAACAGCTGCAAACCTATTTTCAGCATGGAAATGTTGAATTTATAAGGCCAAGCCTGAAATATGTGTGTCCGAGTCTCCTATCAAAAGTTACAGCTGTCTTTATGGACTTGGTGAAAATCGCCTTATTTCGGCGAGAGACAGTGCGCTTCGCGCCTGAAACACATTATGGGTTTTCATTTTGTGAATAACTTGAAAATCTTAGCTCAAACAGCTGCAAACCTATTATTTCAGCATGGAAATGTTGAATTTATAAGGCCAAGCCTGAAATATGTGTGTCCGAGTCTCCTATCAAAAGTTACAGCTGTCTTTATGGACTTGGTGAAAATCGCCTTATTTCGGCGAGACAGTGCTTCTCGCCTGAAACACATTATGGGTTTTCATTTTGTGAATAACTTGAAAATCTTAGCTCAAACAGCTGCAAAACCTATTTCCCCAGCATGGAAATGTTGAATTTATAAGGCCAAGCCTGAAATATGTGTGTCCGAGTCTCCTATCAAAAGTTACAGCTGTCTTTATGGACTTGGTGAAAATCGCCTTATTTCGGCGAGACAGTGCGTCGCCTGAAACACATTATGGGTTTTCATTTTGTGAATAACTTGAAAATCTTAGCTCAAACAGCTGCAAAACCTATTTCCCCAGCATGGAAATGTTGAATTTATAAGGCCAAGCCTGAAATATGTGTGTCCGAGTCTCCTATCAAAAGTTACAGCTGTCTTTATGGACTTGGTGAAAATCGCCTTATTTCGGCGAGAGACAGTGCGTTTCGCCTGAAACACATTATGGGTTTTCATTTTGTGAATAACTTGAAAATCTTAGCTCAAACAGCTGCAAAACCTATTTCCCCAGCATGGAAATGTTGAATTTATAAGGCCAAGCCTGAAATATGTGTGTCCGAGTCTCCTATCAAAAGTTACAGCTGTCTTTATGGACTTGGTGAAAATCGCCTTTATTTCGGCGAGACAGTGCGCTTCTCGCCTGAAACACATTATGGGTTTTCATTTTGTGAATAACTTGAAAATCTTAGCTCAAACAGCTGCAAAACCTATTTCCCCAGCATGGAAATGTTGAATTTATAAGGCCAAGCCTGAAATATGTGTGTCCGAGTCTCCTATCAAAAGTTACAGCTGTCTTTATGGACTTGGTGAAAATCGCCTTTATTTCGCGAGACAGTGCGTTTCTCCTGAAACACATTATGGGTTTTCATTTTGTGAATAACTTGAAAATCTTAGCTCAAACAGCTGCAAAACCTATTTCCCAGCATGGAAATGTTGAATTTATAAGGCCAAGCCTGAAATATGTGTGTCCGAGTCTCCTATCAAAAGTTACAGCTGTCTTTATGGACTTGGTGAAAATCGCTTTATTTCGGCGAGACAGTGCGCTTTCTCGCCTGAAACACATTATGGGTTTTCATTTTGTGAATAACTTGAAAATCTTAGCTCAAACAGCTGCAAAACCTATTTCCCCAGCATGGAAATGTTGAATTTATAAGGCCAAGCCTGAAATATGTGTGTCCGAGTCTCCTATCAAAAGTTACAGCTGTCTTTATGGACTTGGTGAAAATCGCCTTTATTTCAGCGAGACAGTGCGCCGCCTGAAACACATTATGGGTTTTCATTTTGTGAATAACTTGAAAATCTTAGCTCAAACAGCTGCAAAACCTATTTCCAGCATGGAAATGTTGAATTTATAAGGCCAAGCCTGAAATATGTGTGTCCGAGTCTCCTATCAAAAGTTACAGCTGTCTTTATGGACTTGGTGAAAATCGCCTTTATTTCGGCGAGACAGTGCGTTTTCGCCTGAAACACATTATGGGTTTTCATTTTGTGAATAACTTGAAAATCTTAGCTCAAACAGCTGCAAAACCTATTTCCCCAGCATGGAAATGTTGAATTTATAAGGCCAAGCCTGAAATATGTGTGTCCGAGTCTCCTATCAAAAGTTACAGCTGTCTTTATGGACTTGGTGAAAATCGCTTATTTCGGCGAGACAGTGCGTTTCTCGCCTGAAACACATTATGGGTTTTCATTTTGTGAATAACTTGAAAATCTTAGCTCAAACAGCTGCAAAACCCTATTTCCCAGCATGGAAATGTTGAATTTATAAGGCCAAGCCTGAAATATGTGTGTCCGAGTCTCCTATCAAAAGTTACAGCTGTCTTTATGGACTTGGTGAAAATCGCCTTATTTCGGCGAGACAGTGCGTTTCGCCTGAAACACATTATGGGTTTTCATTTTGTGAATAACTTGAAAATCTTAGCTCAAACAGCTGCAAAACCTATTTCCCAGCATGGAAATGTTGAATTTATAAGGCCAAGCCTGAAATATGTGTGTCCGAGTCTCCTATCAAAAGTTACAGCTGTCTTTATGGACTTGGTGAAAATCGCCTTATTTCGGCGAGACAGTGCGTTTCTCGCCTGAAACACATTATGGGTTTTCATTTTGTGAATAACTTGAAAATCTTAGCTCAAACAGCTGCAAAACCTATTTCCCCAGCATGGAAATGTTGAATTTATAAGGCCAAGCCTGAAATATGTGTGTCCGAGTCTCCTATCAAAAGTTACAGCTGTCTTTATGGACTTGGTGAAAATCGCTTTATTTCGGCGAGACAGTGCTTTCGCCTGAAACACATTATGGGTTTTCATTTTGTGAATAACTTGAAAATCTTAGCTCAAACAGCTGCAAAACCTATTTCCCCAGCATGGAAATGTTGAATTTATAAGGCCAAGCCTGAAATATGTGTGTCCGAGTCTCCTATCAAAAGTTACAGCTGTCTTTATGGACTTGGTGAAAATCGCCTTTATTTCGGCGAGACAGTGCGCTCCTGAAACACATTATGGGTTTTCATTTTGTGAATAACTTGAAAATCTTAGCTCAAACAGCTGCAAAACCTATTTCCCAGCATGGAAATGTTGAATTTATAAGGCCAAGCCTGAAATATGTGTGTCGAGTCTCCTATCAAAAGTTACAGCTGTCTTTATGGACTTGGTGAAAATCGCCTTATTTCGCAGTGCTGAAATATGTGTGTCGCGAGACAGTGCGTTTCTCGCCTGAAACACATTATGGGTTTTCATTTTGTGAATAACTTGAAAATCTTAGCTCAAACAGCTGCAAAACCTATTTCCCCAGCATGGAAATGTTGAATTTATAAGGCCAAGCCTGAAATATGTGTGTCCGAGTCTCCTATCAAAAGTTACAGCTGTCTTTATGGACTTGGTGAAAATCGCCTTTATTTCGACAGTGAGACAGTGCGTTTCTCGCCTGAAACACATTATGGGTTTTCATTTTGTGAATAACTTGAAAATCTTAGCTCAAACAGCTGCAAAACCTATTTCCCCAGCATGGAAATGTTGAATTTATAAGGCCAAGCCTGAAATATGTGTGTCCGAGTCTCCTATCAAAAGTTACAGCTGTCTTTATGGACTTGGTGAAAATCGCCTTATTTCGGCGAGACAGTGCGCGCTTTCGCCTGAAACACATTATGGGTTTTCATTTTGTGAATAACTTGAAAATCTTAGCTCAAACAGCTGCAAAACCTATTTCCCCAGCATGGAAATGTTGAATTTATAAGGCCAAGCCTGAAATATGTGTGTCCGAGTCTCCTATCAAAAGTTACAGCTGTCTTTATGGACTTGGTGAAAATCGCCTTATTTCGGCGCGAGACAGTGCGCCGCCTGAAACACATTATGGGTTTTCATTTTGTGAATAACTTGAAAATCTTAGCTCAAACAGCTGCAAAACCTATTTCCCAGCATGGAAATGTTGAATTTATAAGGCCAAGCCTGAAATATGTGTGTCCGAGTCTCCTATCAAAAGTTACAGCTGTCTTTATGGACTTGGTGAAAATCGCCTTTATTTCGGCGAGACAGTGCTTCTCGCCTGAAACACATTATGGGTTTTCATTTTGTGAATAACTTGAAAATCTTAGCTCAAACAGCTGCAAAACCTATTTCCCCAGCATGGAAATGTTGAATTTATAAGGCCAAGCCTGAAATATGTGTGTCCGAGTCTCCTATCAAAAGTTACAGCTGTCTTTATGGACTTGGTGAAAATCGCCTTATTTCGCGAGACAGTGCGCTTCTCGCCTGAAACACATTATGGGTTTTCATTTTGTGAATAACTTGAAAATCTTAGCTCAAACAGCTGCAAAACCTATTTCCCAGCATGGAAATGTTGAATTTATAAGGCCAAGCCTGAAATATGTGTGTCCGAGTCTCCTATCAAAAGTTACAGCTGTCTTTATGGACTTGGTGAAAATCGCCTTTATTTCGGCGAGACAGTGCGCTTTCGCCTGAAACACATTATGGGTTTTCATTTTGTGAATAACTTGAAAATCTTAGCTCAAACAGCTGCAAAACCTATTTCCCCAGCATGGAAATGTTGAATTTATAAGGCCAAGCCTGAAATATGTGTCCGAGTCTCCTATCAAAAGTTACAGCTGTCTTTATGGACTTGGTGAAAATCGCCTTATTTCGGCGAGACAGTGCGCTTTCTCGCCTGAAACACATTATGGGTTTTCATTTTGTGAATAACTTGAAAATCTTAGCTCAAACAGCTGCAAAACCTATTTCCCCAGCATGGAAATGTTGAATTTATAAGGCCAAGCCTGAAATATGTGTGTCCGAGTCTCCTATCAAAAGTTACAGCTGTCTTTATGGACTTGGTGAAAATCGCCTTATTTCGGCGAGACAGTGCGCTTCTCGCCTGAAACACATTATGGGTTTTCATTTTGTGAATAACTTGAAAATCTTAGCTCAAACAGCTGCAAAACCTATTTCCCCAGCATGGAAATGTTGAATTTATAAGGCCAAGCCTGAAATATGTGTGTCCGAGTCTCCTATCAAAAGTTACAGCTGTCTTTATGGACTTGGTGAAAATCGCTTTATTTCGGCGAGACAGTGCGCTTTCGCCTGAAACACATTATGGGTTTTCATTTTGTGAATAACTTGAAAATCTTAGCTCAAACAGCTGCAAAACCTATTAATCCAGCATGGAAATGTTGAATTTATAAGGCCAAGCCTGAAATATGTGTGTCCGAGTCTCCTATCAAAAGTTACAGCTGTCTTTATGGACTTGGTGAAAATCGCCTTATTTCGGCGAGACAGTGCGTTTCGCCTGAAACACATTATGGGTTTTCATTTTGTGAATAACTTGAAAATCTTAGCTCAAACAGCTGCAAAACCTATTTCCCCAGCATGGAAATGTTGAATTTATAAGGCCAAGCCTGAAATATGTGTGTCCGAGTCTCCTATCAAAAGTTACAGCTGTCTTTATGGACTTGGTGAAAATCGCCTTATTTCGGCGAGACAGTGCGTTTGAATAACTCGCTCAAACAGCTGCAAAACCTATTTCTGAAACACATTATGGGTTTTCATTTTGTGAATAACTTGAAAATCTTAGCTCAAACAGCTGCAAAACCTATTTCAGACAGTGCTTTCGCCTGAAACACATTATGGGTTTTCATGGAAAAAATCTGTTGAATTTATAAGGCCAAGCCTGAAATATGTGTGTGTCCGAGTCTCCATCAAAAGTTACAGCTGTCTTTATGGACTTGGTGAAAATCGCCTTATTTCGGCGAGACAGTGCGCTTTCTCGCCTGAAACACATTATGGGTTTTCATTTTGTGAATAACTTGAAAATCTTAGCTCAAACAGCTGCAAAACCTATTTCCCCAGCATGGAAATGTTGAATTTATAAGGCCAAGCCTGAAATATGTGTGTCCGAGTCCTATCAAAAGTTACAGCTGTCTTTATGGACTTGGTGAAAATCGCCTTTATTTCGGCGAGACAGTGCGTTCGCCTGAAACACATTATGGGTTTTCATTTTGTGAATAACTTGAAAATCTTAGCTCAAACAGCTGCAAAACCTATTTCCCCAGCATGGAAATGTTGAATTTATAAGGCCAAGCCTGAAATATGTGTGTCCGAGTCTCCTATCAAAAGTTACAGCTGTCTTTATGGACTTGGTGAAAATCGCCTTATTTCGGCGAGACAGTGCGTTTCTCGCCTGAAACACATTATGGGTTTTCATTTTGTGAATAACTTGAAAATCTTAGCTCAAACAGCTGCAAAACCTATTTCCCCAGCATGGAAATGTTGAATTTATAAGGCCAAGCCTGAAATATGTGTGTCCGAGTCTCCTATCAAAAGTTACAGCTGTCTTTATGGACTTGGTGAAAATCGCCTTTATTTCGGCGAGACAGTGCGTTTCTCGCCTGAAACACATTATGGGTTTTCATTTTGTGAATAACTTGAAAATCTTAGCTCAAACAGCTGCAAAACCTATATTAATTCAGCATGGAAATGTTGAATTTATAAGGCCAAGCCTGAAATATGTGTGTCCGAGTCTCCTATCAAAAGTTACAGCTGTCTTTATGGACTTGGTGAAAATCGCCTTTATTTCGGCGAGACAGTGCGTTTCTCGCCTGAAACACATTATGGGTTTTCATTTTGTGAATAACTTGAAAATCTTAGCTCAAACAGCTGCAAAACCTATTAATTCCCCAGCATGGAAATGTTGAATTTATAAGGCCAAGCCTGAAATATGTGTGTCCGAGTCCTCCTCAAAAGTTACAGCTGTCTTTATGGACTTGGTGAAAATCGCCTTATTTCGGCGAGACAGTGCGTTCGCCTGAAACACATTATGGGTTTTCATTTTGTGAATAACTTGAAAATCTTAGCTCAAACAGCTGCAAAACCTATTTCCAGCATGGAAATGTTGAATTTATAAGGCCAAGCCTGAAATATGTGTGTCCGAGTCTCCTATCAAAAGTTACAGCTGTCTTTATGGACTTGGTGAAAATCGCCTTTATTTCGGCGAGAGACAGTGCGCTTCTCGCCTGAAACACATTATGGGTTTTCATTTTGTGAATAACTTGAAAATCTTAGCTCAAACAGCTGCAAAACCTATTTCCCAGCATGGAAATGTTGAATTTATAAGGCCAAGCCTGAAATATGTGTGTCCGAGTCTCCTATCAAAAGTTACAGCTGTCTTTATGGACTTGGTGAAAATCGCCTTTATTTCGGCGAGACAGTGCGTTTCTCGCCTGAAACACATTATGGGTTTTCATTTTGTGAATAACTTGAAAATCTTAGCTCAAACAGCTGCAAAACCTATTTCCCCAGCATGGAAATGTTGAATTTATAAGGCCAAGCCTGAAATATGTGTGTCCGAGTCTCCTATCAAAAGTTACAGCTGTCTTTATGGACTTGGTGAAAATCGCCTTTATTTCGGCGAGACAGTGCGCTTTCGCCTGAAACACATTATGGGTTTTCATTTTGTGAATAACTTGAAAATCTTAGCTCAAACAGCTGCAAAACCTATTTCCCCAGCATGGAAATGTTGAATTTATAAGGCCAAGCCTGAAATATGTGTGTCCGAGTCTCCTATCAAAAGTTACAGCTGTCTTTATGGACTTGGTGAAAATCGCCTTATTTCGGCGACAGTGCGTTTCTCGCCTGAAACACATTATGGGTTTTCATTTTGTGAATAACTTGAAAATCTTAGCTCAAACAGCTGCAAAACCTTATTTCAGCATGGAAATGTTGAATTTATAAGGCCAAGCCTGAAATATGTGTGTCCGAGTCTCCTATCAAAAGTTACAGCTGTCTTTATGGACTTGGTGAAAATCGCCTTTATTTCGCGAGACAGTGCGCTTTCTCGCCTGAAACACATTATGGGTTTTCATTTTGTGAATAACTTGAAAATCTTAGCTCAAACAGCTGCAAAACCTATTTCCCCAGCATGGAAATGTTGAATTTATAAGGCCAAGCCTGAAATATGTGTGTCCGAGTCTCCTATCAAAAGTTACAGCTGTCTTTATGGACTTGGTGAAAATCGCCTTATTTCGGCGAGACAGTGCGCTTTCTCGCCTGAAACACATTATGGGTTTTCATTTTGTGAATAACTTGAAAATCTTAGCTCAAACAGCTGCAAAACTATTTCCCCAGCATGGAAATGTTGAATTTATAAGGCCAAGCCTGAAATATGTGTGTCCGAGTCTCCTATCAAAAGTTACAGCTGTCTTTATGGACTTGGTGAAAATCGCCTTTATTTCGGCGAGACAGTGCGCTTCGCCTGAAACACATTATGGGTTTTCATTTTGTGAATAACTTGAAAATCTTAGCTCAAACAGCTGCAAAACCTATTTCCAGCATGGAAATGTTGAATTTATAAGGCCAAGCCTGAAATATGTGTGTCCGAGTCTCCTATCAAAAGTTACAGCTGTCTTTATGGACTTGGTGAAAATCGCCTTATTTCGGCGAGACAGTGCGCTTTCTCGCCTGAAACACATTATGGGTTTTCATTTTGTGAATAACTTGAAAATCTTAGCTCAAACAGCTGCAAAACCTATTTCCCCAGCATGGAAATGTTGAATTTATAAGGCCAAGCCTGAAATATGTGTGTCCGAGTCTCCTATCAAAAGTTACAGCTGTCTTTATGGACTTGGTGAAAATCGCCTTATTTCGGCGAGACAGTGCTTTCGCCTGAAACACATTATGGGTTTTCATTTTGTGAATAACTTGAAAATCTTAGCTCAAACAGCTGCAAAACTATTTCCCAGCATGGAAATGTTGAATTTATAAGGCCAAGCCTGAAATATGTGTGTCCGAGTCTCCTATCAAAAGTTACAGCTGTCTTTATGGACTTGGTGAAAATCGCCTTTATTTCGGCGAGACAGTGCGTTTCTCGCCTGAAACACATTATGGGTTTTCATTTTGTGAATAACTTGAAAATCTTAGCTCAAACAGCTGCAAAACCTATTTCCCAGCATGGAAATGTTGAATTTATAAGGCCAAGCCTGAAATATGTGTGTCCGAGTCTCCTATCAAAAGTTACAGCTGTCTTTATGGACTTGGTGAAAATCGCCTTTATTTCGGCGAGACAGTGCGCTTCGCCGCCTGAAACACATTATGGGTTTTCATTTTGTGAATAACTTGAAAATCTTAGCTCAAACAGCTGCAAAACCTATTTAATTCAGCATGGAAATGTTGAATTTATAAGGCCAAGCCTGAAATATGTGTGTCCGAGTCTCCTATCAAAAGTTACAGCTGTCTTTATGGACTTGGTGAAAATCGCCTTATTTCGGCGAGACAGTGCGTTTCTCGCCTGAAACACATTATGGGTTTTCATTTTGTGAATAACTTGAAAATCTTAGCTCAAACAGCTGCAAAACTCCTATTTCAGCATGGAAATGTTGAATTTATAAGGCCAAGCCTGAAATATGTGTGTCCGAGTCTCCTATCAAAAGTTACAGCTGTCTTTATGGACTTGGTGAAAATCGCCTTTATTTCGGCGAGACAGTGCGTTTCTCGCCTGAAACACATTATGGGTTTTCATTTTGTGAATAACTTGAAAATCTTAGCTCAAACAGCTGCAAAACCTATTAATTCAGCATGGAAATGTTGAATTTATAAGGCCAAGCCTGAAATATGTGTGTCCCGAGTCTCCTATCAAAAGTTACAGCTGTCTTTATGGACTTGGTGAAAATCGCCTTTATTTCGGCGAGACAGTGCGTTTCGCCTGAAACACATTATGGGTTTTCATTTTGTGAATAACTTGAAAATCTTAGCTCAAACAGCTGCAAATGTTATTTAAGGCCAGCATGGAAATGTTGAATTCTATAAGGCCAAGCCTGAAATATGTGTGTCCGAGTCTCCTATCAAAAGTTACAGCTGTCTTTATGGACTTGGTGAAAATCGCCTGAAATATGTGTGTCCGAGTTATTTCAGCTGTCTTTATGGACTTGGTGAAAATCGCTTTATTTCAGTGACAGCGTTTCTCGCCTGAAACACATTATGGGTTTTCATTTTGTGAATAACTTGAAAATCTTAGCTCAAACAGCTGCAAAACCTATTTCCCCAGCATGGAAATGTTGAATTTATAAGGCCAAGCCTGAAATATGTGTGTCCGAGTCTCCTATCAAAAGTTACAGCTGTCTTTATGGACTTGGTGAAAATCGCCTTTATTTCGGCGAGACAGTGCGTTTCTCGCCTGAAACACATTATGGGTTTTCATTTTGTGAATAACTTGAAAATCTTAGCTCAAACAGCTGCAAAACCTATTTCCCCAGCATGGAAATGTTGAATTTATAAGGCCAAGCCTGAAATATGTGTGTCCGAGTCTCCTATCAAAAGTTACAGCTGTCTTTATGGACTTGGTGAAAATCGCCTTATTTCGGCGAGACAGTGCGCTTTCGCCTGAAACACATTATGGGTTTTCATTTTGTGAATAACTTGAAAATCTTAGCTCAAACAGCTGCAAAACCTATTTCCCAGCATGGAAATGTTGAATTTATAAGGCCAAGCCTGAAATATGTGTGTCCGAGTCTCCTATCAAAAGTTACAGCTGTCTTTATGGACTTGGTGAAAATCGCCTTTATTTCAAGCGAGACAGTGCGCTTTCGCCTGAAACACATTATGGGTTTTCATTTTGTGAATAACTTGAAAATCTTAGCTCAAACAGCTGCAAAACCTATTTCCCCAGCATGGAAATGTTGAATTTATATAGGCCAAGCCTGAAATATGTGTGTCCGAGTCTCCTATCAAAAGTTACAGCTGTCTTTATGGACTTGGTGAAAATCGCCTTATTTCGGCGAGACAGTGCGTTCTCGCCTGAAACACATTATGGGTTTTCATTTTGTGAATAACTTGAAAATCTTAGCTCAAACAGCTGCAAAACCTATTTCCCCAGCATGGAAATGTTGAATTTATAAGGCCAAGCCTGAAATATGTGTGTCCGAGTCTCCTATCAAAAGTTACAGCTGTCTTTATGGACTTGGTGAAAATCGCCTTATTTCGGCGAGACAGTGCGTTTCTCGCCTGAAACACATTATGGGTTTTCATTTTGTGAATAACTTGAAAATCTTAGCTCAAACAGCTGCAAAACCTATTTCCCCAGCATGGAAATGTTGAATTTATAAGGCCAAGCCTGAAATATGTGTGTCCGAGTCTCCTATCAAAAGTTACAGCTGTCTTTATGGACTTGGTGAAAATCGCCTTTATTTCGGCGAGACAGTGCTTTCTCGCCTGAAACACATTATGGGTTTTCATTTTGTGAATAACTTGAAAATCTTAGCTCAAACAGCTGCAAAACCTATTTCAGCATGGAAATGTTGAATTTATAAGGCCAAGCCTGAAATATGTGTGTCCGAGTCTCCTATCAAAAGTTACAGCTGTCTTTATGGACTTGGTGAAAATCGCTTTATTTCGGCGAGACAGTGCGTTTCGCCTGAAACACATTATGGGTTTTCATTTTGTGAATAACTTGAAAATCTTAGCTCAAACAGCTGCAAAACCTATTTCCCCAGCATGGAAATGTTGAATTTATAAGGCCAAGCCTGAAATATGTGTGTCCGAGTCTCCTATCAAAAGTTACAGCTGTCTTTATGGACTTGGTGAAAATCGCCTTTATTTCGGCGAGACAGTGCGTTTCTCGCCTGAAACACATTATGGGTTTTCATTTTGTGAATAACTTGAAAATCTTAGCTCAAACAGCTGCAAAACCTATTTCCCCAGCATGGAAATGTTGAATTTATAAGGCCAAGCCTGAAATATGTGTGTCCGAGTCTCCTATCAAAAGTTACAGCTGTCTTTATGGACTTGGTGAAAATCGCCTTATTTCAAGCGAGACAGTGCGCTTTCGCCTGAAACACATTATGGGTTTTCATTTTGTGAATAACTTGAAAATCTTAGCTCAAACAGCTGCAAAACCTATTAATTCAGCATGGAAATGTTGAATTTATAAGGCCAAGCCTGAAATATGTGTGTCCGAGTCTCCTATCAAAAGTTACAGCTGTCTTTATGGACTTGGTGAAAATCGCCTTTATTTCGGCGAGACAGTGCGCTTTCGCCTGAAACACATTATGGGTTTTCATTTTGTGAATAACTTGAAAATCTTAGCTCAAACAGCTGCAAAACCTATTTCCCAGCATGGAAATGTTGAATTTATAAGGCCAAGCCTGAAATATGTGTGTCCGAGTCTCCTATCAAAAGTTACAGCTGTCTTTAGGACTTGGTGAAAATCGCCTTTATCGGCGAGACAGTGCGCTTCGCCTGAAACACATTATGGGTTTTCATTTTGTGAATAACTTGAAAATCTTAGCTCAAACAGCTGCAAAACCTATTTCCCCAGCATGGAAATGTTGAATTTATAAGGCCAAGCCTGAAATATGTGTGTCCGAGTCTCCTATCAAAAGTTACAGCTGTCTTTATGGACTTGGTGAAAATCGCCTTATTTCGGCGAGACAGTGCGCTTTCTCGCCTGAAACACATTATGGGTTTTCATTTTGTGAATAACTTGAAAATCTTAGCTCAAACAGCTGCAAAACCTATTTCCCCAGCATGGAAATGTTGAATTTATAAGGCCAAGCCTGAAATATGTGTGTCCGAGTCTCCTATCAAAAGTTACAGCTGTCTTTATGGACTTGGTGAAAATCGCTTTATTTCGGCGAGACAGTGCGCTTCTCGCCTGAAACACATTATGGGTTTTCATTTTGTGAATAACTTGAAAATCTTAGCTCAAACAGCTGCAAAACCTATTTCCCCAGCATGGAAATGTTGAATTTATAAGGCCAAGCCTGAAATATGTGTGTCCGAGTCTCCTATCAAAAGTTACAGCTGTCTTTATGGACTTGGTGAAAATCGCCTTATTTCGGCGAGACAGTGCGCTCTCGCCTGAAACACATTATGGGTTTTCATTTTGTGAATAACTTGAAAATCTTAGCTCAAACAGCTGCAAAACCTATTTCCCCAGCATGGAAATGTTGAATTTATAAGGCCAAGCCTGAAATATGTGTGTCCGAGTCTCCTATCAAAAGTTACAGCTGTCTTTATGGACTTGGTGAAAATCGCCTTTATTTCGGCGAGACAGTGCGTTCTCGCCTGAAACACATTATGGGTTTTCATTTTGTGAATAACTTGAAAATCTTAGCTCAAACAGCTGCAAAACCTTAATTCAGCATGGAAATGTTGAATTTATAAGGCCAAGCCTGAAATATGTGTCCCAGTCTCCTATCAAAAGTTACAGCTGTCTTTATGGACTTGGTGAAAATCGCCTTTATTTCAAGCGAGAGACAGTGCGCTTCTCGCCTGAAACACATTATGGGTTTTCATTTTGTGAATAACTTGAAAATCTTAGCTCAAACAGCTGCAAAACCTATTTCCCCAGCATGGAAATGTTGAATTTATAAGGCCAAGCCTGAAATATGTGTGTCCGAGTCTCCTATCAAAAGTTACAGCTGTCTTTATGGACTTGGTGAAAATCGCCTTATTTCGGCGAGACAGTGCGCTTTCTCGCCTGAAACACATTATGGGTTTTCATTTTGTGAATAACTTGAAAATCTTAGCTCAAACAGCTGCAAAACTATTTCCCCAGCATGGAAATGTTGAATTTATAAGGCCAAGCCTGAAATATGTGTGTCCGAGTCTCCTATCAAAAGTTACAGCTGTCTTTATGGACTTGGTGAAAATCGCTTTATTTCGGCGAGAGACAGTGCGTTCTCGCCTGAAACACATTATGGGTTTTCATTTTGTGAATAACTTGAAAATCTTAGCTCAAACAGCTGCAAAACCTATTTCCCCAGCATGGAAATGTTGAATTTATAAGGCCAAGCCTGAAATATGTGTGTCCGAGTCTCCTATCAAAAGTTACAGCTGTCTTTATGGACTTGGTGAAAATCGCCTTATTTCGGCGAGACAGTGCGCTTTCCTGAAACACATTATGGGTTTTCATTTTGTGAATAACTTGAAAATCTTAGCTCAAACAGCTGCAAAACCTATTTCAGCATGGAATGTTGAAATGCTTGAATTTATAAGGCCAAGCCTGAAATATGTGTGTCCGAGTCTCCTATCAAAAGTTACAGCTGTCTTTATGGACTTGGTGAAAATCGCCTTATTTCGGCGAGACAGTGCGCTTCTTTATGCCTGAAACACATTATGGGTTTTCATTTTGTGAATAACTTGAAAATCTTAGCTCAAACAGCTGCAAAACTATTTTCCCAGCATGGAAATGTTGAATTTATAAGGCCAAGCCTGAAATATGTGTGTCCGAGTCTCCTATCAAAAGTTACAGCTGTCTTTATGGACTTGGTGAAAATCGCCTTATTTCGGCGAGACAGTGCGTTTCGCCTGAAACACATTATGGGTTTTCATTTTGTGAATAACTTGAAAATCTTAGCTCAAACAGCTGCAAAACCTATTTCCCCAGCATGGAAATGTTGAATTTATAAGGCCAAGCCTGAAATATGTGTGTCCGAGTCTCCTATCAAAAGTTACAGCTGTCTTTATGGACTTGGTGAAAATCGCCTTATTTCGGCGAGACAGACAGTGCGCTTTCGCCTGAAACACATTATGGGTTTTCATTTTGTGAATAACTTGAAAATCTTAGCTCAAACAGCTGCAAAACCTATTTCAGCATGGAAATGTTGAATTTATAAGGCCAAGCCTGAAATATGTGTGTCCGAGTCTCCTATCATCAAAAGTTACAGCTGTCTTTATGGACTTGGTGAAAATCGCTTATTTCGGCGAGACAGTGCGTTTCGCCTGAAACACATTATGGGTTTTCATTTTGTGAATAACTTGAAAATCTTAGCTCAAACAGCTGCAAAACCTATTTCCCCAGCATGGAAATGTTGAATTTATAAGGCCAAGCCTGAAATATGTGTGTCCGAGTCTCCTATCAAAAGTTACAGCTGTCTTTATGGACTTGGTGAAAATCGCCTTTATTTCGGCGAGACAGTGCGTTTCGCCTGAAACACATTATGGGTTTTCATTTTGTGAATAACTTGAAAATCTTAGCTCAAACAGCTGCAAAACCTATTTCCCCAGCATGGAAATGTTGAATTTATAAGGCCAAGCCTGAAATATGTGTGTCCGAGTCTCCTATCAAAAGTTACAGCTGTCTTTATGGACTTGGTGAAAATCGCCTTATTTCGGCGAGACAGTGCGTTTCTCGCCTGAAACACATTATGGGTTTTCATTTTGTGAATAACTTGAAAATCTTAGCTCAAACAGCTGCAAAACCTATTTCCCCAGCATGGAAATGTTGAATTTATAAGGCCAAGCCTGAAATATGTGTGTCCGAGTCTCCTATCAAAAGTTACAGCTGTCTTTATGGACTTGGTGAAAATCGCCTTATTTCGGCGAGACAGTGCGCTTCTCGCCTGAAACACATTATGGGTTTTCATTTTGTGAATAACTTGAAAATCTTAGCTCAAACAGCTGCAAAACCTATTTCCCAGCATGGAAATGTTGAATTTATAAGGCCAAGCCTGAAATATGTGTGTCCGAGTCTCCTATCAAAAGTTACAGCTGTCTTTATGGACTTGGTGAAAATCGCCTTTATTTCGGCGAGACAGTGCGCTTCTCGCCTGAAACACATTATGGGTTTTCATTTTGTGAATAACTTGAAAATCTTAGCTCAAACAGCTGCAAAACCTATTTCCCCAGCATGGAAATGTTGAATTTATAAGGCCAAGCCTGAAATATGTGTGTCCGAGTCTCCTATCAAAAGTTACAGCTGTCTTTATGGACTTGGTGAAAATCGCTTTATTTCGGCGAGACAGTGCGTTTCGCCTGAAACACATTATGGGTTTTCATTTTGTGAATAACTTGAAAATCTTAGCTCAAACAGCTGCAAAACCTATTTCCCCAGCATGGAAATGTTGAATTTATAAGGCCAAGCCTGAAATATGTGTGTCCGAGTCTCCTATCAAAAGTTACAGCTGTCTTTATGGACTTGGTGAAAATCGCCTTTATTTCGGCGAGACAGTGCTTTTCGCCTGAAACACATTATGGGTTTTCATTTTGTGAATAACTTGAAAATCTTAGCTCAAACAGCTGCAAAACCTATTTCCCAGCATGGAAATGTTGAATTTATAAGGCCAAGCCTGAAATATGTGTGTCCGAGTCTCCTATCAAAAGTTACAGCTGTCTTTATGGACTTGGTGAAAATCGCCTTATTTCGGCGAGACAGTGCGTTTCTCGCCTGAAACACATTATGGGTTTTCATTTTGTGAATAACTTGAAAATCTTAGCTCAAACAGCTGCAAAACCTATTTCCCAGCATGGAAATGTTGAATTTATAAGGCCAAGCCTGAAATATGTGTGTCCGAGTCTCCTATCAAAAGTTACAGCTGTCTTTATGGACTTGGTGAAAATCGCCTTTATTTCGGCGAGACAGTTCTCGCCTGAAACACATTATGGGTTTTCATTTTGTGAATAACTTGAAAATCTTAGCTCAAACAGCTGCAAAACCTATTAATTCAGCATGGAAATGTTGAATTTATAAGGCCAAGCCTGAAATATGTGTGTCCGAGTCTCCTATCAAAAGTTACAGCTGTCTTTATGGACTTGGTGAAAATCGCCTTTATTTCGGCGAGACAGTGCGTTTCTCGCCTGAAACACATTATGGGTTTTCATTTTGTGAATAACTTGAAAATCTTAGCTCAAACAGCTGCAAAACCTATTTCCCCAGCATGGAAATGTTGAATTTATAAGGCCAAGCCTGAAATATGTGTGTCCGAGTCTCCTATCAAAAGTTACAGCTGTCTTTATGGACTTGGTGAAAATCGCCTTTATTTCGGCGAGACAGTGCGTTTCGCCTGAAACACATTATGGGTTTTCATTTTGTGAATAACTTGAAAATCTTAGCTCAAACAGCTGCAAAACCTATTTCCCCAGCATGGAAATGTTGAATTTATAAGGCCAAGCCTGAAATATGTGTGTCCGAGTCTCCTATCAAAAGTTACAGCTGTCTTTATGGACTTGGTGAAAATCGCTTTATTTCGCGAGACAGTGCTTTCTCGCCTGAAACACATTATGGGTTTTCATTTTGTGAATAACTTGAAAATCTTAGCTCAAACAGCTGCAAAACCTATTTCCCCAGCATGGAAATGTTGAATTTATAAGGCCAAGCCTGAAATATGTGTGTCCGAGTCTCCTATCAAAAGTTACAGCTGTCTTTATGGACTTGGTGAAAATCGCCTTATTTCGGGCGAGACAGTGCGCTTTCGCCTGAAACACATTATGGGTTTTCATTTTGTGAATAACTTGAAAATCTTAGCTCAAACAGCTGCAAAACCTATTTCCCCAGCATGGAAATGTTGAATTTATAAGGCCAAGCCTGAAATATGTGTGTCCGAGTCTCCTATCAAAAGTTACAGCTGTCTTTATGGACTTGGTGAAAATCGCCTTTATTTCGGCGAGACAGTGCGCTTCGCCTGAAACACATTATGGGTTTTCATTTTGTGAATAACTTGAAAATCTTAGCTCAAACAGCTGCAAAACCTATTTCCCCAGCATGGAAATGTTGAATTTATAAGGCCAAGCCTGAAATATGTGTGTCCGAGTCTCCTATCAAAAGTTACAGCTGTCTTTATGGACTTGGTGAAAATCGCCTTATTTCGGCGAGACAGTGCTTTCGCCTGAAACACATTATGGGTTTTCATTTTGTGAATAACTTGAAAATCTTAGCTCAAACAGCTGCAAAACCTATTTCCCCAGCATGGAAATGTTGAATTTATAAGGCCAAGCCTGAAATATGTGTGTCCGAGTCTCCTATCAAAAGTTACAGCTGTCTTTATGGACTTGGTGAAAATCGCCTTATTTCGGCGAGACAGTGCGCTTTCGCCTGAAACACATTATGGGTTTTCATTTTGTGAATAACTTGAAAATCTTAGCTCAAACAGCTGCAAAACCTATTTCCCCAGCATGGAAATGTTGAATTTATATAAGGCCAAGCCTGAAATATGTGTGTCCGAGTCTCCTATCAAAAGTTACAGCTGTCTTTATGGACTTGGTGAAAATCGCCTTATTTCGGCGAGACAGTGCGCTTCGCCTGAAACACATTATGGGTTTTCATTTTGTGAATAACTTGAAAATCTTAGCTCAAACAGCTGCAAAACCTATTTCCCCAGCATGGAAATGTTGAATTTATAAGGCCAAGCCTGAAATATGTGTGTCCGAGTCTCCTATCAAAAGTTACAGCTGTCTTTATGGACTTGGTGAAAATCGCCTTATTTCGGCGAGACAGTGCTTTCTCGCCTGAAACACATTATGGGTTTTCATTTTGTGAATAACTTGAAAATCTTAGCTCAAACAGCTGCAAAACCTATTTCCAGCATGGAAATGTTGAATTTATAAGGCCAAGCCTGAAATATGTGTGTCCGAGTCTCCTATCAAAAGTTACAGCTGTCTTTATGGACTTGGTGAAAATCGCCTTATTTCGGCGAGACAGTGCGTTTTCGCCTGAAACACATTATGGGTTTTCATTTTGTGAATAACTTGAAAATCTTAGCTCAAACAGCTGCAAAACCTATTTCCCCAGCATGGAAATGTTGAATTTATAAGGCCAAGCCTGAAATATGTGTGTCCGAGTCTCCTATCAAAAGTTACAGCTGTCTTTATGGACTTGGTGAAAATCGCCTTTATTTCGCGAGACAGTGCGCTTTCGCCTGAAACACATTATGGGTTTTCATTTTGTGAATAACTTGAAAATCTTAGCTCAAACAGCTGCAAAACCTATTTCCCCAGCATGGAAATGTTGAATTTATAAGGCCAAGCCTGAAATATGTGTGTCCGAGTCTCCTATCAAAAGTTACAGCTGTCTTTATGGACTTGGTGAAAATCGCCTTTATTTCGGCGAGACAGTGCGCTTTCGCCTGAAACACATTATGGGTTTTCATTTTGTGAATAACTTGAAAATCTTAGCTCAAACAGCTGCAAAACCTATTTCCCCAGCATGGAAATGTTGAATTTATAAGGCCAAGCCTGAAATATGTGTGTCCGAGTCTCCTATCAAAAGTTACAGCTGTCTTTATGGACTTGGTGAAAATCGCCTTATTTCGGCGAGACAGTGCGTTTCGCCTGAAACACATTATGGGTTTTCATTTTGTGAATAACTTGAAAATCTTAGCTCAAACAGCTGCAAAACCTATTTCCCCAGCATGGAAATGTTGAATTTATAAGGCCAAGCCTGAAATATGTGTGTCCGAGTCTCCTATCAAAAGTTACAGCTGTCTTTATGGACTTGGTGAAAATCGCCTTTATTTCGGCGAGACAGTGCGTTTCGCCTGAAACACATTATGGGTTTTCATTTTGTGAATAACTTGAAAATCTTAGCTCAAACAGCTGCAAAACCTATTTCCCCAGCATGGAAATGTTGAATTTATAAGGCCAAGCCTGAAATATGTGTGTCCGAGTCTCCTATCAAAAGTTACAGCTGTCTTTATGGACTTGGTGAAAATCGCCTTTATTTCGGCGAGACAGTGCGTTTCTCGCCTGAAACACATTATGGGTTTTCATTTTGTGAATAACTTGAAAATCTTAGCTCAAACAGCTGCAAAACCTATTTCCCCAGCATGGAAATGTTGAATTTATAAGGCCAAGCCTGAAATATGTGTGTCCGAGTCTCCTATCAAAAGTTACAGCTGTCTTTATGGACTTGGTGAAAATCGCTTTATTTCGGCGAGACAGTGCGCTCGCCTGAAACACATTATGGGTTTTCATTTTGTGAATAACTTGAAAATCTTAGCTCAAACAGCTGCAAAACCTATTTCCCAGCATGGAAATGTTGAATTTATAAGGCCAAGCCTGAAATATGTGTGTCCGAGTCTCCTATCAAAAGTTACAGCTGTCTTTATGGACTTGGTGAAAATCGCCTTTATTTCGGCGAGACAGTGCTTTTCTCGCCTGAAACACATTATGGGTTTTCATTTTGTGAATAACTTGAAAATCTTAGCTCAAACAGCTGCAAAACCTATTTCCCAGCATGGAAATGTTGAATTTATAAGGCCAAGCCTGAAATATGTGTGTCCGAGTCTCCTATCAAAAGTTACAGCTGTCTTTATGGACTTGGTGAAAATCGCCTTTATTTCGGCGAGACAGTGCGCTTTCGCCTGAAACACATTATGGGTTTTCATTTTGTGAATAACTTGAAAATCTTAGCTCAAACAGCTGCAAAACCTATTTCAGCATGGAAATGTTGAATTTATAAGGCCAAGCCTGAAATATGTGTGTCCGAGTCTCCTATCAAAAGTTACAGCTGTCTTTATGGACTTGGTGAAAATCGCCTTTATTTCGGCGAGACAGTGCGCTTTCTCGCCTGAAACACATTATGGGTTTTCATTTTGTGAATAACTTGAAAATCTTAGCTCAAACAGCTGCAAAACCTATTTCAGCATGGAAATGTTGAATTTATAAGGCCAAGCCTGAAATATGTGTGTCCGAGTCTCCTATCAAAAGTTACAGCTGTCTTTATGGACTTGGTGAAAATCGCCTTATTTCGGCGAGACAGTGCGCTTCTCGCCTGAAACACATTATGGGTTTTCATTTTGTGAATAACTTGAAAATCTTAGCTCAAACAGCTGCAAAACCTATTTCCCCAGCATGGAAATGTTGAATTTATAAGGCCAAGCCTGAAATATGTGTGTCCGAGTCTCCTATCAAAAGTTACAGCTGTCTTTATGGACTTGGTGAAAATCGCCTTTATTTCGGCGAGAGACAGTGCGTTTCGCCTGAAACACATTATGGGTTTTCATTTTGTGAATAACTTGAAAATCTTAGCTCAAACAGCTGCAAAACCTATTTCCCCAGCATGGAAATGTTGAATTTATAAGGCCAAGCCTGAAATATGTGTGTCCGAGTCTCCTATCAAAAGTTACAGCTGTCTTTATGGACTTGGTGAAAATCGCCTTTATTTCGGCGAGACAGTGCGCTTTCTCGCCTGAAACACATTATGGGTTTTCATTTTGTGAATAACTTGAAAATCTTAGCTCAAACAGCTGCAAAACCTATATTTCCCCAGCATGGAAATGTTGAATTTATAAGGCCAAGCCTGAAATATGTGTGTCCGAGTCTCCTATCAAAAGTTACAGCTGTCTTTATGGACTTGGTGAAAATCGCCTTTATTTCGGCGAGACAGTGCGTTCGCCTGAAACACATTATGGGTTTTCATTTTGTGAATAACTTGAAAATCTTAGCTCAAACAGCTGCAAAACCTATTTCCCCAGCATGGAAATGTTGAATTTATAAGGCCAAGCCTGAAATATGTGTGTCCGAGTCTCCTATCAAAAGTTACAGCTGTCTTTATGGACTTGGTGAAAATCGCTTTATTTCGGCGAGACAGTGCGCTCGCCTGAAACACATTATGGGTTTTCATTTTGTGAATAACTTGAAAATCTTAGCTCAAACAGCTGCAAAACCTATTTCCCCAGCATGGAAATGTTGAATTTATAAGGCCAAGCCTGAAATATGTGTGTCCGAAAAGTTACAGCTGTCTTTATGGACTTGAAAAGTTATTTCAGCTGTCTTTTATGGACATTTTGTGAAAACTCGCTCAAACAGCTGCAAAACCTATTTCAGCATGGAAATGTTGAATTTATAAGGCCAAGCCTGAAATATGTGTGTCCCGAGTCTCCTATCAAAAGTTACAGCTGTTTGGACTTGGTGAAAATCGCTTTATTTCGCAGTGCGCTCGCCTGAAACACATTATGGGTTTTCATTTTGTGAATAACTTGAAAATCTTAGCTCAAACAGCTGCAAAACCTATTTCCCCAGCATGGAAATGTTGAATTTATAAGGCCAAGCCTGAAATATGTGTGTCCGAGTCTCCTATCAAAAGTTACAGCTGTCTTTATGGACTTGGTGAAAATCGCCTTTATTTCGGCGAGACAGTGCGCTTCGCCTGAAACACATTATGGGTTTTCATTTTGTGAATAACTTGAAAATCTTAGCTCAAACAGCTGCAAAACCTTATTTCCCAGCATGGAAATGTTGAATTTATAAGGCCAAGCCTGAAATATGTGTGTCCGAGTCTCCTATCAAAAGTTACAGCTGTCTTTATGGACTTGGTGAAAATCGCCTTTTCGGCGCGAGACAGTGCGCTTTCGCCTGAAACACATTATGGGTTTTCATTTTGTGAATAACTTGAAAATCTTAGCTCAAACAGCTGCAAAACCTATTTCCCCAGCATGGAAATGTTGAATTTATAAGGCCAAGCCTGAAATATGTGTGTCCGAGTCTCCTATCAAAAGTTACAGCTGTCTTTATGGACTTGGTGAAAATCGCCTTATTTCGGCGAGACAGTGCGCTTTCGCCTGAAACACATTATGGGTTTTCATTTTGTGAATAACTTGAAAATCTTAGCTCAAACAGCTGCAAAACCTATTTCCCCAGCATGGAAATGTTGAATTTATAAGGCCAAGCCTGAAATATGTGTGTCCGAGTCTCCTATCAAAAGTTACAGCTGTCTTTATGGACTTGGTGAAAATCGCCTTATTTCGGCGAGACAGTGCGCTTTTCGCCTGAAACACATTATGGGTTTTCATTTTGTGAATAACTTGAAAATCTTAGCTCAAACAGCTGCAAAACCTATTTCCCCAGCATGGAAATGTTGAATTTATAAGGCCAAGCCTGAAATATGTGTGTCCGAGTCTCCTATCAAAAGTTACAGCTGTCTTTATGGACTTGGTGAAAATCGCCTTTATTTCGGCGAGACAGTGCGTTTCGCGCTGAAACACATTATGGGTTTTCATTTTGTGAATAACTTGAAAATCTTAGCTCAAACAGCTGCAAAACCTATTTCAGCATGGAAATGTTGAATTTATAAGGCCAAGCCTGAAATATGTGTGTCCGAGTCTCCTATCAAAAGTTACAGCTGTCTTTATGGACTTGGTGAAAATCGCCTTTATTTCGGCGAGACAGTGCGTTTCTCGCCTGAAACACATTATGGGTTTTCATTTTGTGAATAACTTGAAAATCTTAGCTCAAACAGCTGCAAAACCTATTTCCCCAGCATGGAAATGTTGAATTTATAAGGCCAAGCCTGAAATATGTGTGTCCGAGTCTCCTATCAAAAGTTACAGCTGTCTTTATGGACTTGGTGAAAATCGCCTTTATTTCGGCGAGACAGTGCGCTTTCGCCTGAAACACATTATGGGTTTTCATTTTGTGAATAACTTGAAAATCTTAGCTCAAACAGCTGCAAAACCTATTTCCCCAGCATGGAAATGTTGAATTTATAAGGCCAAGCCTGAAATATGTGTGTCCGAGTCTCCTATCAAAAGTTACAGCTGTCTTTATGGACTTGGTGAAAATCGCTTTATTTCGGCGAGACAGTGCGCTTTCTCGCCTGAAACACATTATGGGTTTTCATTTTGTGAATAACTTGAAAATCTTAGCTCAAACAGCTGCAAAACCTATTTCCAGCATGGAAATGTTGAATTTATAAGGCCAAGCCTGAAATATGTGTGTCCGAGTCTCCTATCAAAAGTTACAGCTGTCTTTATGGACTTGGTGAAAATCGCCTTTATTTCGCGCGAGACAGTGCGCTTTCGCCTGAAACACATTATGGGTTTTCATTTTGTGAATAACTTGAAAATCTTAGCTCAAACAGCTGCAAAACCTATTTCCCCAGCATGGAAATGTTGAATTTATAAGGCCAAGCCTGAAATATGTGTGTCCGAGTCTCCTATCAAAAGTTACAGCTGTCTTTATGGACTTGGTGAAAATCGCCTTTATTTCGGCGAGACAGTGCGCTTCTCGCCTGAAACACATTATGGGTTTTCATCATTTTGTGAATAACTTGAAAATCTTAGCTCAAACAGCTGCAAAACCTATTTCCCCAGCATGGAAATGTTGAATTTATAAGGCCAAGCCTGAAATATGTGTGTCCGAGTCTCCTATCAAAAGTTACAGCTGTCTTTATGGACTTGGTGAAAATCGCCTTATTTCGGCGAGACAGTGCGCTTCGCCTGAAACACATTATGGGTTTTCATTTTGTGAATAACTTGAAAATCTTAGCTCAAACAGCTGCAAAACCTATTTCCCAGCATGGAAATGTTGAATTTATAAGGCCAAGCCTGAAATATGTGTGTCCGAGTCTCCTATCAAAAGTTACAGCTGTCTTTATGGACTTGGTGAAAATCGCTTTATTTCGGCGAGACAGTGCGTTTCGCCTGAAACACATTATGGGTTTTCATTTTGTGAATAACTTGAAAATCTTAGCTCAAACAGCTGCAAAACCTATTTCCCCAGCATGGAAATGTTGAATTTATAAGGCCAAGCCTGAATATGTGTGTCCGAGTCTCCTATCAAAAGTTACAGCTGTCTTTATGGACTTGGTGAAAATCGCCTTTATTTCGGCGAGACAGTGCGAGTCTTTCAGCTGTCTTTATGGACTTGCCTGAAACACATTATGGGTTTTCATTTTGTGAATAACTTGAAAATCTTAGCTCAAACAGCTGCAAAACCTATTTCCCCAGCATGGAAATGTTGAATTTATAAGGCCAAGCCTGAAATATGTGTGTCCGAGTCTCCTATCAAAAGTTACAGCTGTCTTTATGGACTTGGTGAAAATCGCCTTTATTTCGGCGAGACAGTGCGCTTCTCGCCTGAAACACATTATGGGTTTTCATTTTGTGAATAACTTGAAAATCTTAGCTCAAACAGCTGCAAAACCTATTTCCCAGCATGGAAATGTTGAATTTATAAGGCCAAGCCTGAAATATGTGTGTCCGAGTCTCCTATCAAAAGTTACAGCTGTCTTTATGGACTTGGTGAAATCGCTTTATTTCGGCGAGACAGTGCGCTTTCGCCTGAAACACATTATGGGTTTTCATTTTGTGAATAACTTGAAAATCTTAGCTCAAACAGCTGCAAAACCTATTTCCCCAGCATGGAAATGTTGAATTTATAAGGCCAAGCCTGAAATATGTGTGTCCGAGTCTCCTATCAAAAGTTACAGCTGTCTTTATGGACTTGGTGAAAATCGCCTTTATTTCGGCGAGACAGTGCTTTCGCCTGAAACACATTATGGGTTTTCATTTTGTGAATAACTTGAAAATCTTAGCTCAAACAGCTGCAAAACCTATTTCCAGCATGGAAATGTTGAATTTATAAGGCCAAGCCTGAAATATGTGTGTCCGAGTCTCCTATCAAAAGTTACAGCTGTCTTTATGGACTTGGTGAAAATCGCTTTATTTCGGCGAGACAGTGCGCTTTCGCCTGAAACACATTATGGGTTTTCATTTTGTGAATAACTTGAAAATCTTAGCTCAAACAGCTGCAAAACCTATTTCCCCAGCATGGAAATGTTGAATTTATAAGGCCAAGCCTGAAATATGTGTGTCCGAGTCTCCTATCAAAAGTTACAGCTGTCTTTATGGACTTGGTGAAAATCGCCTTTATTTCGGCGAGACAGTGCGTTTCTCGCCTGAAACACATTATGGGTTTTCATTTTGTGAATAACTTGAAAATCTTAGCTCAAACAGCTGCAAAACCTATTTCCCCAGCATGGAAATGTTGAATTTATAAGGCCAAGCCTGAAATATGTGTCCCGAGTCTCCTATCAAAAGTTACAGCTGTCTTTATGGACTTGGTGAAAATCGCCTTATTTCGGCGAGACAGTGCGTTTCTCGCCTGAAACACATTATGGGTTTTCATTTTGTGAATAACTTGAAAATCTTAGCTCAAACAGCTGCAAAACCTATTTCCCAGCATGGAAATGTTGAATTTATAAGGCCAAGCCTGAAATATGTGTGTCCGAGTCTCCTATCAAAAGTTACAGCTGTCTTTATGGACTTGGTGAAAATCGCCTTTATTTCGGCGAGACAGTGCGCTTCGCCTGAAACACATTATGGGTTTTCATTTTGTGAATAACTTGAAAATCTTAGCTCAAACAGCTGCAAAACCTATTTCCCCAGCATGGAAATGTTGAATTTATAAGGCCAAGCCTGAAATATGTGTGTCCGAGTCTCCTATCAAAAGTTACAGCTGTCTTTATGGACTTGGTGAAAATCGCCTTTATTTCGGCGAGACAGTGCGTTTCTCGCCTGAAACACATTATGGGTTTTCATTTTGTGAATAACTTGAAAATCTTAGCTCAAACAGCTGCAAAACCTATTTCCCCAGCATGGAAATGTTGAATTTATAAGGCCAAGCCTGAAATATGTGTGTCCGAGTCTCCTATCAAAAGTTACAGCTGTCTTTATGGACTTGGTGAAAATCGCTTTATTTCGGCGAGACAGTGCGCTTTCTCGCCTGAAACACATTATGGGGTTTTCATTTTGTGAATAACTTGAAAATCTTAGCTCAAACAGCTGCAAAACCTATTTCCCAGCATGGAAATGTTGAATTTATAAGGCCAAGCCTGAAATATGTGTGTCCGAGTCTCCTATCAAAAGTTACAGCTGTCTTTATGGACTTGGTGAAAATCGCCTTATTTCGGCGAGACAGTGCGCTTCTCGCCTGAAACACATTATGGGTTTTCATTTTGTGAATAACTTGAAAATCTTAGCTCAAACAGCTGCAAAACCTATTTCCCCAGCATGGAAATGTTGAATTTATAAGGCCAAGCCTGAAATATGTGTGTCCGAGTCTCCTATCAAAAGTTACAGCTGTCTTTATGGACTTGGTGAAAATCGCCTTTATTTCGGCGAGACAGTGCGTTTCTCGCGCCTGAAACACATTATGGGTTTTCATTTTGTGAATAACTTGAAAATCTTAGCTCAAACAGCTGCAAAACTATTTCCCCAGCATGGAAATGCTGAATTTATAAGGCCAAGCCTGAAATATGTGTGTCCGAGTCTCCTATCAAAAGTTACAGCTGTCTTTATGGACTTGGTGAAAATCGCCTTTATTTCGGCGAGACAGTGCGTTTCTCGCCTGAAACACATTATGGGTTTTCATTTTGTGAATAACTTGAAAATCTTAGCTCAAACAGCTGAAACACATTTCAGCATGGAAATGTTTTCATTTTGTGAATAACTTGAAAATCTTAGCTCAAACAGCTGCAAAACACATTTCCCCAGCATGGAATAACTTGAAAATTTATCAAACAGCTGCCATTTCCCCAGCATGGAAATGTTGAATTTATAAGGCCAAGCCTGAAATATGTGTGTCCGAGTCTCCTATCAAAAGTTACAGCTGTCTTTATGGACTTGGTGAAAATCGCCTTTATTTCGGCGAGACAGTGCGCTTTCTCGCCTGAAACACATTATGGGTTTTCATTTTGTGAATAACTTGAAAATCTTAGCTCAAACAGCTGCAAAACCTATTTCCAGCATGGAAATGTTGAATTTATAAGGCCAAGCCTGAAATATGTGTGTCCGAGTCTCCTATCAAAAGTTACAGCTGTCTTTATGGACTTGGTGAAAATCGCCTTTATTTCGGCGAGACAGTGCGTTTCTCGCCTGAAACACATTATGGGTTTTCATTTTGTGAATAACTTGAAAATCTTAGCTCAAACAGCTGCAAAACCTATTTCAGCATGGAAATGTTGAATTTATAAGGCCAAGCCTGAAATATGTGTGTCCGAGTCTCCTATCAAAAGTTACAGCTGTCTTTATGGACTTGGTGAAAATCGCCTTATTTCGGCGAGACAGTGCTTTCTCGCCTGAAACACATTATGGGTTTTCATTTTGTGAATAACTTGAAAATCTTAGCTCAAACAGCTGCAAAACCTATTTCCCAGCATGGAAATGTTGAATTTATAAGGCCAAGCCTGAAATATGTGTGTCCGAGTCTCCTATCAAAAGTTACAGCTGTCTTTATGGACTTGGTGAAAATCGCCTTATTTCGGCGAGACAGTGCGCTTTCTCGCCTGAAACACATTATGGGTTTTCATTTTGTGAATAACTTGAAAATCTTAGCTCAAACAGCTGCAAAACCTATTTCCCCAGCATGGAAATGTTGAATTTATAAGGCCAAGCCTGAAATATGTGTGTCCGAGTCTCCTATCAAAAGTTACAGCTGTCTTTATGGACTTGGTGAAAATCGCCTTTATTTCGGCGACAGTGCGCTTTCTCCTGAAAAACACATTATGGGTTTTCATTTTGTGAATAACTTGAAAATCTTAGCTCAAACAGCTGCAAAACCTATTTCCCCAGCATGGAAATGTTGAATTTATAAGGCCAAGCCTGAAATATGTGTGTCCGAGTCTCCTATCAAAAGTTACAGCTGTCTTTATGGACTTGGTGAAAATCGCCTTATTTCGGCGAGACAGTGTGCGTTTCTCGCCTGAAACACATTATGGGTTTTCATTTTGTGAATAACTTGAAAATCTTAGCTCAAACAGCTGCAAAACCTATTTCCCCAGCATGGAAATGTTGAATTTATAAGGCCAAGCCTGAAATATGTGTGTCCGAGTCTCCTATCAAAAGTTACAGCTGTCTTTATGGACTTGGTGAAAATCGCCTTTATTTCGGCGAGACAGTGCGTTTCGCCTGAAACACATTATGGGTTTTCATTTTGTGAATAACTTGAAAATCTTAGCTCAAACAGCTGCAAAACCTATTTCCCCAGCATGGAAATGTTGAATTTATAAGGCCAAGCCTGAAATATGTGTGTCCGAGTCTCCTATCAAAAGTTACAGCTGTCTTTATGGACTTGGTGAAAATCGCCTTTATTTCGGCGAGAGACAGTGCTTTCTCGCCTGAAACACATTATGGGTTTTCATTTTGTGAATAACTTGAAAATCTTAGCTCAAACAGCTGCAAAACCTATTTCCCCAGCATGGAAATGTTGAATTTATAAGGCCAAGCCTGAAATATGTGTGTCCGAGTCTCCTATCAAAAGTTACAGCTGTCTTTATGGACTTGGTGAAAATCGCCTTTATTTCGGCGAGACAGTGCGCTTCGCCTGAAACACATTATGGGTTTTCATTTTGTGAATAACTTGAAAATCTTAGCTCAAACAGCTGCAAAACCTATTTCCCCAGCATGGAAATGTTGAATTTATAAGGCCAAGCCTGAAATATGTGTGTCCGAGTCTCCTATCAAAAGTTACAGCTGTCTTTATGGACTTGGTGAAAATCGCCTTTATTTCGCGCGACAGTGCGCTTTCGCCTGAAACACATTATGGGTTTTCATTTTGTGAATAACTTGAAAATCTTAGCTCAAACAGCTGCAAAACCTATTTCCCAGCATGGAAATGTTGAATTTATAAGGCCAAGCCTGAAATATGTGTGTCCGAGTCTCCTATCAAAAGTTACAGCTGTCTTTATGGACTTGGTGAAAATCGCCTTTATTTCGGCGAGACAGTGCGTTTCGCCTGAAACACATTATGGGTTTTCATTTTGTGAATAACTTGAAAATCTTAGCTCAAACAGCTGCAAAACCTATTAATTCAGCATGGAAATGCTGAATTTATAAGGCCAAGCCTGAAATATGTGTGTCCGAGTCTCCTATCAAAAGTTACAGCTGTCTTTATGGACTTGGTGAAAATCGCCTTTATTTCGGCGAGACAGTGCGTTTCTCGCCTGAAACACATTATGGGTTTTCATTTTGTGAATAACTTGAAAATCTTAGCTCAAACAGCTGCAAAACCTATTTCCCCAGCATGGAAATGTTGAATTTATAAGGCCAAGCCTGAAATATGTGTGTCCGAGTCTCCTATCAAAAGTTACAGCTGTCTTTATGGACTTGGTGAAAATCGCCTTTATTTCGCGAGACAGTGCGTTTCGCCTGAAACACATTATGGGTTTTCATTTTGTGAATAACTTGAAAATCTTAGCTCAAACAGCTGCAAAACCTATTTCCCCAGCATGGAAATGTTGAATTTATAAGGCCAAGCCTGAAATATGTGTGTCCGAGTCTCCTATCAAAAGTTACAGCTGTCTTTATGGACTTGGTGAAAATCGCCTTATTTCGGCGAGACAGTGCTTTCGCCTGAAACACATTATGGGTTTTCATTTTGTGAATAACTTGAAAATCTTAGCTCAAACAGCTGCAAAACCTATTTCCCCAGCATGGAAATGTTGAATTTATAAGGCCAAGCCTGAAATATGTGTGTCCGAGTCTCCTATCAAAAGTTACAGCTGTCTTTATGGACTTGGTGAAAATCGCCTTATTTCGGCGAGACAGTGCGTTTCGCGCCTGAAACACATTATGGGTTTTCATTTTGTGAATAACTTGAAAATCTTAGCTCAAACAGCTGCAAAACCTATTTCCCAGCATGGAAATGTTGAATTTATAAGGCCAAGCCTGAAATATGTGTGTCCGAGTCTCCTATCAAAAGTTACAGCTGTCTTTATGGACTTGGTGAAAATCGCCTTATTTCGGCGAGACAGTGCGTTTCTCGCCTGAAACACATTATGGGTTTTCATTTTGTGAATAACTTGAAAATCTTAGCTCAAACAGCTGCAAAACCTATTTCCCCAGCATGGAAATGTTGAATTTATAAGGCCAAGCCTGAAATATGTGTGTCCGAGTCTCCTATCAAAAGTTACAGCTGTCTTTATGGACTTGGTGAAAATCGCCTTATTTCGGCGAGACAGTGCGCTTTCGCCTGAAACACATTATGGGTTTTCATTTTGTGAATAACTTGAAAATCTTAGCTCAAACAGCTGCAAAACCTATTTCCCCAGCATGGAAATGTTGAATTTATAAGGCCAAGCCTGAAATATGTGTCCGAGTCTCCTATCAAAAGTTACAGCTGTCTTTATGGACTTGGTGAAAATCGCTTTATTTCGGCGAGACAGTGCGTTTTCGCCTGAAACACATTATGGGTTTTCATTTTGTGAATAACTTGAAAATCTTAGCTCAAACAGCTGCAAAACCTATTTCCCCAGCATGGAAATGCTGAATTTATAAGGCCAAGCCTGAAATATGTGTCGAGTCTCCTATCAAAAGTTACAGCTGTCTTTATGGACTTGGTGAAAATCGCCTTATTTCGGCGAGACAGTGCGTTTCTCGCCTGAAACACATTATGGGTTTTCATTTTGTGAATAACTTGAAAATCTTAGCTCAAACAGCTGCAAAACCTATTTCCCCAGCATGGAAATGTTGAATTTATAAGGCCAAGCCTGAAATATGTGTGTCCGAGTCTCTCCTATCAAAAGTTACAGCTGTCTTTATGGACTTGGTGAAAATCGCCTTATTTCATGCGAGACAGTGCGCTTCTCGCCTGAAACACATTATGGGTTTTCATTTTGTGAATAACTTGAAAATCTTAGCTCAAACAGCTGCAAAACCTATTTCCCCAGCATGGAAATGTTGAATTCTATAAGGCCAAGCCTGAAATATGTGTGTCCTTATTGTATTTCTGCCAAGTATTATGTTTTCTTTACGTTATTGCAGTTCTGCTAAGTAATTACATTTTGCTAAGTTCTTATGCTTCTGCAAAGTTATTACAAGTTTTTGCAAAGGTTTTACAATTTCTGCAACTTTTCAGCTTTTTCAGCTAGTTTCAGCTGACAGCTTCAGCTTTACAGCATCCACACTGCATTTTCAAGAGGAAATGCAAATTTTTCTAGTTGTGTGGATGCTTTAAGCATCCACACTATTGAGTTCCTGTTTCTCTTTATTCTTTTATTGTGTGGATGCTTTAAGCATCCACACTATTGAGTTCCTGTTTCTCTTTATTCTTTATTATTGTGTGGATGCTTTAAGCATCCACACTATTGAGTTCCTGTTTCTCTTTATTCTTTATTATTATTGTGTGGATGCTTTAAGGCATCCACACTATTGTTTTCCTGTTTCTCTTTATTCTTTATTATTGTGTGGATGCTTTAAGCATCCACACTATTGAGTTCCTGTTTCTCTTTATTCTTTATACTTTATTATTATTATTCTAGTTGCCACTTTTTCACTTTTTTTGGCACTTAACTACTTCCACAATTTTCAGCCGATTTTCACCGCTCAAATTTTAAACTATTCTGCTATTTCTGCTAATGATCGCTATATCTTTTGGTGTTTATTACTGTTATACTTTTTAAAATATTCCACTTTTTTCCTTTAATTTGTCCCATTGAAATGAATGGGAAACTTCTGCAATTCTGCTAAATTTTGCTTGTTTTTGAAACTTAACTACTTTTTCCTACTTTCACGTAGAACAACCATTCAAACTTTAAAATGTTCTCAAATTATTGGGCTATTCAGGAATAAATCAGATTTTTCAAATCTTTTACCGTTTTATTTTTATGCCTCTTAAAGTTTTGAGTTGGAAAATTGTGATTTTTCACAAAATACATGCGTTGTTATGGTTGCTATGCACTTGGCTTCCAGTGTGCCACTGTAGGTTTCATGATCTTCTCTTCATGTCCGAACAACTTCTTGCTACTTGCTCAATTTTCACTCAACTTCCACACATTATACATCAAAACGTAGGTATTTTTGCTGGCTTTCCGAAAATGTCACCATCATTGTTGTGTGACTTATAGAATTTTGGCAAATCTCCTCAGAGCAACACAAAGTCTGAAAACTCTCCATAGAAAGTCAATGGAGAGTTTGTTCAAAATCACCGCTTGATTTCTGTAATGAGAGGCATATTCGAATCGTCATATCTCCTTAACGAGCGAAGTTAAAACATGAGGCTTGTCCCAGTATATCTTCAGACACTCCTGACGCTCACAATTCAAGAATTTTTTCTCACCTATTACCGTTCTGAGATGAGTTACACTTGTTTGAGCGTAGGAAATTCGTCCTTCGCTCAGATTTCTTCAGATTTCAAACTCTGGAAATGAACCACTTTTTCTCTCGTCATAACTTTTTGTTGGATTTCCACAGAGACCTGAAAATTTCCATGATTGTTCACCAAAGCCTGCTGTCTCTTACGGTGAAAAAATGATATTGATACTCCAAATAGATTTAGAGTTAGAAAGCGTTGTTTGAGGGCAAGTCAAGGCAGTTTTGCTTTGCTCTACTCAGTTATGGTGCATTAGAAGTCAAATATCTTTAATAATTCATATTTTAATGATACATTGTCAACACTTTAAGATTCCCCATCTCTTCTGAACAAAACGGTGTAAGAATGACCGTTCTAGCCCCTATAGTTAGGAAATTATGGTCATTTGTTTGAGGGGAGTCGTCATTATGAGAAATAGACTGCAAAATCCTGTGTCTCTCTGTGCTGCATGCACCTGTTTTGGCGGGAAAAAGTGCACAGGCTCTCTGATTGGTGGATTCAAATTCAGCAGCTCCCAGGCTGCTTGACTGAGCTAGAAACTTACTTCTCTCTCCTGTGTGTGTGTGTGTGTGTGTGTGTGTGTGTGTGTGTGTGTGTGTGTGTGTGTGTGTGTGACAGAGAGAGAAAGAGAGGGCGAGAGAGAGTTTTTATGGGAGCATCTTATTGTATGATTTAAATTCAATATATTTAGACTGGTTGACTGAATTTGATCCTGTGTGTGTCTCTCTGTGCATGTGTGTTTCCATATGTTTCCATATTTCTGATTGTGTGACTGTTACACTTTTTTTGCTCAGTTTTTTTTCATTTAACAAGTACATTTGAAGGACCCTTAGCATGTTCAGCATTTTTCAGCTGTCCATTTTGCTTTTCCAGTTTTTCTGTTTAAGTTATTACTATTGTGCTGAATCATACTATTTCTGCTATTTTATAAGATTTGTGCTAAATATAGTATTTCTGCCCAGTATAGTATTTCTGATTAATTATAGTTTTCTACCAAATCATATTACAGTATTTTTGCTTTTTATACCATTTTTATAGGATTTTATATTGCTTAATATAGTATTTCTGCTTTTTATAGGATTTGTGCTTAATACAGTATTTCTGCTAAATGTAGTATTTATGCTTAATCACACTATTACTATATATTTCTGCCAGCTTCCCAGCCAGCCAATCATATCTGAGGTCTGCAGTTTCTTCTCTCGTCATATCTCAGCGACGGATGTACAAAGAGTAATGAAAATCGCAGTCAAAGTACACCAAAGTCCGCTGATTCACCCAGTACAAGAATTATGCTCCTAGTCCACCTAGTTTTGGAGTTACACGACGTTTTGTAACTCCAAAAAACGGCGCTCTTTGCCTCACACCGCGATCTAATTCTGACTGCTCATCACCCTGTTTCCCAAGTGCTCACTGTCTTTCCCAGTGGCGCAGCTGGTAATGACACAGGTCTGCAACCCAAAAGTCGTGGGTTCAACTCTACCTTGGACAACATGTTTTTGCCCTACAAATTAATACACTATCACAGACCACTAATTCATATTCATCATTTATTACAATTCTCAAAACTTTTACCAGCTTTTCTAATATGGACCTCACATTCTTCTTAACACTCCATGGCACAAATACTCTTCCCTTTAGGCTCTGTGAATGTGTGTGTGTATCAATATTTCTCCCATTTTAAAGTATTACTCCTCCATAATTGATTTCTCTTAAATCAAAGTACTTTTACTACATCTTAGTACTTCTGCTCAATCATAGTATTTCTGCTAAATCATGGTTTTGTGCCAAGTCATCAGAATCATGTTTATTGGCCAAGTATATGTGCATACAAATACAAGGAATTTGGTTCCGTAGATGGTGGCTCTCGAGCACAGCAATGTAAATCTCACACACACACACACACACACACACACACACACACACACACACACACACACACACACACACACACACACACACGCACCCACACACACACGTATCTATATATACATTACACATGCATACACATACATACACAAAGCTGTGCAAACCAACTATAAATAACTAATCTAAACGTATATACATAAAATACAGAAATGAAATGAGGTGGAATGAATACTACAGAATGTACATAAGGTGCAGTTGCAGTCTGGCAGTGGGAGCAGTGTGACAGTTCAACTGTTTAGAAGGGAGATGGCGAGGGAAAGAAACTGTTCCTGTGTCGGGTGGTCCTGGTCTGCAGGCTTCTGTACCGTCTGCCAGAGGGCAGCAGATCAAAAAGTCTGTGTCCAGGGTGTGAGGGGTCTGTGATGATTTTCCTGCCCGTTTCCTGGTTCTTGAGAGGTACAGATCCTGGATGGAGGGCAGGGGGCGCCGATGATCCTTTCTGCTGCCCAGACAGTCCGCTGCAGTCTGCACCTGTCCTGTTTAGTGGCTGCACCATACCAGACTGTGATGGAGGAGCACAGGACAGACTCAATGACTGCAGTGTAGAACTGGATCAGCAGCTCCTGTGGAAGACTGTACTTCCCCAGTTGTCTCAGGAAGTACATCCTCTGCTGGGTCTTTTTGAGGATGGAGTTGATGTTGGTCTCCCACTTCAGGTCCTGGGAGATGGTGGTACCCAGCAACTTGAAGATCTCCACAGTCGACACAGGGCTGTCTGATATGATGAGGGGGGGCAGAGTTGAGGGATGTCTCCTGAAGTCCACTGTCATCTCTACAGTTTTAAGAGTGTTCAGCTCCAGATTGTGCTGACTGCACCAGAGTACCAGCCGCTCAACTCATCATAACATTTGTGTTATGTTATAGTATTACTACTAAGTGGAGGAATTTCTGTCATGTTACAGTATATGTGCTGATTACAGTATTTCTGCCAAATATAGTATTTCTGATTAATTATAGTTTTCTACCAAATCATATTACAGTATTTTTGCTTTTTATAGGATTTTATAGGATATTTATATTGCTTAATATAGTATTTCTGCTTTTATAGGATTTGTGCTTAATATAGTATTTCTGCTTTTTATAGGATTTGTGCTTAATACAGTATTTCTGCTAAATGTAGTATTTATGCTTAATCACACTATTACTATATATTTCTGCCAGCTTCCCAGCCAGCCAATCATATCTGAGGTCTGCCGCTTTCTTCTCTCGTCATATCTCAGCGACGGATGTACAAAGAGTAATGAAAATCGCAGACAAAGTACACCAAAGTCCGCTGATTCACCCAGTACAAGAATTATGCTTCTAGTCCATCTAGTTTTGGAGTTACACGACGTTTTGTAACTCCAAAAACGGCGCTCTTTGCCTCTCACCGCGATCTAATTCTGACTGCTCATCACCCCGCTTCCCAAGAGCTCACTGTCTTTCCCAGTGGCGCAGCTGGTAAGGAAATTATAGCCATTTGTTTGAGAGGAGTCCTCACTATGAAAAATAGACTGCACAAATCCTGTCTCTGTGTTATGTGTGTGTAAAAACAGGTGCACCTGTTTTGGCGGAAAAAATACATAGCCTTTCTGATTGGTGGATTCAAATTAAGCAGCTCCAAGCTTTTGACCCACCTAGAAACATACAGGAAACACTGTATGTACAGCCCCTGTTTGTTCACTTGCTTCTGCTGCTGCTGTGTGTGTGTGTGTGTGTGTGTGTGTGTGTGTGTGTGTGTGTGTGTGTGTTTGTGTGTGTCTGTATGAGAGAGAGAGAGAGAGAGAGCCTTTATGGGTGTATCTTATTGTGTGATTTAAAATCAATATATTTACACTGGTTGATTGAATTGGATCCTGTGTGTGTCTCTGTGCATGTGTGTTTCCATATATGGGGCGATCGTGGCTCAAAAGTTGGGAGTTCGCCTTGTAATCGGAAGGTTACCGGTCCGAGGCCCGGCTCGGACAGTCTCGGTCGTTGTGTCTTTGGGCAAGACACTTCACTCGTTGTCTACTGGTGGTGGTCAGAGGCCCCGGTGGCGCCAGTGTCCAGCAGCCTCGCCTCTGTCAGTGCGCCCCAGGGTGGCTGTGGCTACAACGTAGCTTGCCATCACCAGTGTGTGAATGGGTGAATGACTGGATATGTAAAGAGCTTTGGGGTCCTTAGGGACCATAAAAGCGCTATATAAATACAGGCCATTTACCATGTCCATATTTGTAATTGTGCAAGATATTACTATTATGCTAAATTACAGTATTTCTGCTACTTTTCGGTGTTTGTGCTAAATACAGTATTTCTGCTAAATCTTAGTATTATTGCTTAATCATATTATTTGAGCAAAATCATAGTATTTGAGCATATTCTTTCTATTTGTGCCATAGCATAATATATTTGCTGAATTACAGCATTTCTGCTATGTTGTAGTATTTGTCCTAAATCACAGTATTTGTGCAATGTTTAGGTATTTTTGTTTAAATAAAGTATCTATGTAATCTTGTACCATGTTTGCTAAAATCCTGTATTTCTGAAAAGTTATCTTGTTTCTGCTAAGTTACAATATTTATTCTAATTTCTGCTGCTAAGTTCTGCTATGTTATTGTATTTCTGCCAAGTACTATGTTTTCTTTACGTTATTGCAGTTCTGCTAAGTAATTACATTTTTGCTAAGTTCTTATGCTTCTGCAAAGTTATTACAATTTTTTGCAAAGGTTTTACAACTTCTGCAACTTTTCAGCGTTTTCAGCTAGTTTCAGCTGACAGCTTCAGCTTTACAGCATCCACACTGCATTTTCGCAGGAAATGCAAATTTTTCTAGTTATTGTGTGGATGCTTTAAGCATCCACACTATTGAGTTCCTGTTTCTCTTTATTCTTTATACTTTATTATTATTATTCTAGTTGCCACTTTTTCACTTTTTTTGGCACTTAACTACTTCCACAATTTTCAGCCGATTTTCACCGTTCAAATTTTAAACTATTCTGCTATTTCTGCTAATGATCGCTATATCTTTTGGTGTTTATTACTGTTATACTTTTTAAAATATTCCACTTTTTTCCTTTAATTTGTCCCATTGAAATGAATGGGAAACTTCTGCAATTCTGCTAAATTTTGCTTGTTTTTGAAACTTAACTACTTTTTCCTACTTTCACGTAGAACAACCATTCAAACTTTAAAATGTTCTCAAATTATTGGGCTATTCAGGAATAAATCAGATTTTTCAAATCTTTTACCGTTTTATTTTATGCCTCTTAAAGTTTTGAGTTGCAAAATTGTGATTTTTCAGAAAATACATGCGTTGTTATGGTTGCTATGCACTTGGCTTCCAGTGTGCCACTGTAGGTTTCGCAGTCTTCTCTTCATGTCCGAACAACTTCTTGCTACTTGCTCAATTTTCACTCAACTTCCACAAATTATACATCAAAACGTAGGTATTTTTGCTGGCTTTCCGAAAATGTCACCATCATTGTTGTGAGACTTATAGAATTTTGGCAAATCTCCTCAGACCAACACAAAGTCTCAAAACTCTCCATAGAAAGTCAATGGAGAGCTTGTTCAAAATCACAGCTTGATTTCTGTAATGAGAGGCATATTCGAATCGTCATATCTCCTTCACGAAGCGAAGTTAAAACATGAGGCTTGTCCCAGTATATCTTCAGACACTCCTGACGCTCACAATTCAAGAATTTCTTTCTCACCTATTACCGTTCTGAAATGAGTTAGACTTGTTTGAGGGTAGGAAATTCGTCCTTCGCTCAGATTTCTTCAGATTTCAAACTCTGGAAATGATCCACTTTTTTCTCTCGTCATATCTTTTTGATAGATTTCCACAGAGACCTGAAAATTTCCATGACTGTTCACCAAAGCCTGCTGTCTCTTACGGTGAAAGAATGATATCGATACTCCAAATAGATTTAGAGTTAGAAAGCGTTGTTTGAGGGCAAGTCAAGGCAGATTTCGCTTGCCTCTACTCAGTTATGGTGCATTAGAAGTCAAATATCTTCAATAATTCATATTTTAATGATAAATTGTCAACACTTTAAGATTCCCCCATCTCTTCTGAACAAAACGGTGTAAGAATGACTGTTCTAGCCCCTACGGTTAGGAAATTATGGCCATTTGTTTGAGGGGAATCCTCACTATGAGAAATTCACTGCAGAAATCCTGTCTCTGTGCTCTGTGTGTGTAAAAACGGCTGCACCTGTTTTATGGGAAAAAGTACACAGCCTCTCTGATTGGTGGATTCAAATTTAGCAGCTCCCAGGCTGCTTGACTGACCTAGAAACTTGATTTTCTCCCTGTGTGTGTGTGTGTGTGTGTGTGTGTGTGTGTGTGTGTGTGTGTGTGTGTGTGAGTGAGAGAGAGAGAGAGAGAGCGAGAGAGTTTTTATGGGAGCATCTTATTATATGATTTAAATTCAATATATTTAGACTGGTTGACTGAATTTGATCCTGTGTGTATCTCTCTGTGCTTGTGGGACTTTTTGCAGCTGTCCATTTTGCTTTTCCAATTTTTCTATTTAAGTTATTACTATTGTGCTAAGTCATAGCATTTGTGCTGCTTTTCAGTATTTGTGCTAAATACAGCATTTCTGCTAAATCATACTATTTCTGCTATTTTATAAGATTTGTGCTAAATACAGCATTTGTGCTAAATCATACTATTTCTGCTATTTTATAGGATTTGTACTTAATATAATATTTATGCTTAATTATAGTATTTCTGCCATTTTATAGTATTTGTGCTAAAACATAGTATTTCTACTAAACGCAGTATTTCTGGGTAATCATAGTATTTCTATGTATTCCTGCCAGCTCCTCAGGAAGCCAATCCTCTGTGAGGACTGTAATTTTCAAATTGACATATCAAGTCATGCACGGCTTCCCAGCCAGCCAATCATATCTGAGTCCTGGCACATTCAAATTTGCATATTGGGACCTTCATGGCTTCCCAGCCAGCCAATCATATCTGAGTCCTGGCACATTTAAATTTGCATATTGGGACCTTCATGGCTTCTAAGCCCACCAATCATCTATGTCATATATCTCTAATATTTCATATTTTTATTTTAAATGGTCAGCATTTCAAGATTCCCCATGTCTTCTGAATAAAATGGTCTAAGAATGACTGTTTTAGCCCCTACGGTTAGAAATTTATGGCTGTTTGTTTGAGGGGAATTCTCACTATGAGAAATAGACTGCAAAAATCCTGTCTCTCTCTGTGCTGCGTGTGTAAAAGCCTGCACTTAGTGCACCAGTTTTGGCGGGAAAAGTACACAGCCTCTCTGATTGGTGGATTCAAATTTAGCAGCTCCCAGGCTGCTTGACTGACCTAGAAACTTGATTTTCTCCCTGTGTGTGTGTGTGTGTGTGTGTGTGTGTGTGTGTGTGTGTGTGTGTGTGTGTGTGTGTGTGAAACAGAGAGAGAGAGAGAGAGGCGAGAGAGAGTTTTTATGGGAGCATCTTATTGTATGATTTAAATTCAATATATTTAGACTGGTTGACTGAATTTGATCCTGTGTGTGTCTCTCTGTGCTTGTGGGACTTTTGCAGCTGTCCATTTTGCTTTTCCAATTTTTCTATTTAAGTTATTACTATTGTGCTAAGTCATAGCATGTGTGCTGCTTTTCAGTATTTGTGCTAAATACAGCATTTCTGCTAAATCATACTATTTCTGCTATTTTATAGGATTTGTACTTAATATAATATTTATGCTTAATTATAGTATTTCTGCCATTTTATAGTATTTGTGCTAAAACATAGTATTTCTACTAAATGCAGTATTTCTGGGTAATCATTGTATTTCTATATATTTCTGCCAGGTCCCCAGGAGTCAGTCCTCTGTAAGGACTGTAATTTTCAAATTGACATATCAAGTCATGCACGGCTTCCCAGCCAGCCAATCATATCTGAGTCCTGGCACATTCAAATTTGCATATTGGGGCATTCATGGCTTCCCAGCCAGCCAATCATATCTGAGTCCTGGCACATTCAAATTTGCATATTGTTACCTTCATGGCTTCCCAGCCAGCCAATCATATCTGAGTCCTGGCACATTCAAATTTGCATATTGTTGCCTTCATGGCTTCCCAGCCAGCCAATCATATCTGAGTCCTGGCACATTTAAATTTGCATATTGGGACCTTCGTGGCTTCTAAGCCCACCAATCATCTATGTCATATATCTCTAATATTTCATATTTTTATTTTAAACGGTCAGCATTTCAAGATTCCCTATGTCTTCTGAATTAAATGGTCTAAGAATGACTGTTTTAGCCCCTACGGTTAGAAATTTATGGCTGTTTGTTTGAGGGGAATTCTCACTATGAGAAATAGACTGCAAAAATCCTGTCTCTCTCTGTGCTGCATGTGTAAAAGCCTGCACTTGGTGCACCAGTTTTGGCGGGAAAAAGCACACAACCTCTCTGATTGGTGGATTCAAATTGAGAAGCTCACAGCTGTTTGACTGACCTAGAAACATGCTGTTAACAGCCCCTGTTCACTTGCTGCTGCTGCTGCTGCTGTGTGTGTGTGTGTGTGTGTGTGTGTGTGTGTGTGTGTGTGTGTGTGTGTGTGTGAGAGAGAGAGAGAGAGACAGAGAGAGAGACAGAGAGAGAAAGAAAGACACACACAAAGACCTTTTTAGGGCAGCATCTCATTGGTGGATAAAAATATAATATATTCAGACTGGTTGACTGGCATAAACCCTGTTTGTGTGTGTCTCTCACTGTACATTTGTGTATCCATATTTGATTTTTGTGTATTTGGTGATTTGTGTATCCATATTTGATTTTGTGTATCTGTTGGCTGTTCTTTTTTTTTTTTTAAATGTATTTTTATTTTATTTTTCACAGGTGAACAAAAATTAGTTTTGAGCGAACTTAACCATGTTCCTTTTATTCAGCTTATCATTTTACCTTTCCAGTATTTTCACTTAAGTTATTACTATTCTGCTCAATCATAGTATCTGTTCTAAATCATTGTTATTAAGCTATATTGTAGGATTTCAGCTAAATCATAGTATTTCTACTATATTATATTTTTCTTTCTAAATATAGCATTTCTGCTATAGAATAGTATTTCTGCTATATTATAATATTTGTGCTAAAATGGAGTATTTTTGCTAAAACATAGTATTTATATAAAATTACAATATTCATAGTATATTACAGTGTCTCTGGTAAATCACAGCATTTCTGCTATGTTGTACTGTTTTTCTAAATCATAGTATTTCTGTAATGTTTAAGAATGTTTAGCTAAATATATTCTTTCTGTTATCTTATACTATTTCTCCTAAATTCTTGTATTTTGAGAAGTTATCATGTTTCTGGTAAGTTACAATATTTCTGCTAAGTTCTGCTATGCTATTGTATTTCTGCCAAGTATTATGTTTCCTCTAAGATATTACAGTTCTGCTAAGTTAATACATTTTAGCAAAGTTCCTTTGCTTCTGCAAAGTTTTTACAATTTCTGCAACTTTTCAGCTTTTTCAGCTATTTTCAGCAGATAGCTTCAGCTTTAAGCATCCACACTGCATTTTCGCAGGAAATGCAAATTTTCTAGTTATTATTCTAGTTGCGTTCCGTTACACTTTTTGGCACTTAACTACTTCCACAATTTTCAGCCGATTTTCACCGTTCAAATTTTAAACTATTCTGCTATTTCTGCTAATGTACGCTATATCTTTTGATATTTTTAACTGTTATACTTTTTAAAATATTACACTTTTTCCTTTAATTTGTCCCATTGAAATGAATGGGAAACTTCCGCATAATTCTGCTAAAACTTGCTTGTTTTGAAACTTAACTACTTTTTCCTACTTTCACGTAGAACAACCATTCAAACTTTAAAATGTTCTCAAATTATTGGGCTATTCAGGAATAAATCAGCTTTTTCAAATCTTTTACCGTTTTATTTTTTATCCCTCTTAAAGTTTTGAGTTGCAAAATTGTCATTTTTCACAAAATACATGCGTTGTTATGGTTGCTATGCACTTGGCTTCCAGTGTGCCACTGTAGGTTTCGTAGTCTTCTCTTCATGTCCGAACAACTTCTTGCTACTTGCTCAATTTTCACTCAACTTCCACAAATTATACATCAAAACGTAGGTATTTTTGCTGGCTTTCAGAAAATGTCACTATCATGGTTGTGAGATTTATAGAATTTTGGCAAATCTCCTCAGACCAACACAAAGTCTGAAAACTCTCCATAGAAAGTCAATGGAGAGTTTGTTCAAAATCACCGCTTGATTTCTGTAATGAGAGGCATATTCGAATCGTCATATCTCCTTAACGAAGCGAAGTTAAGACATGAGGCTTGTCCCGGTATATCTTCAGACACTCCTGACGCTCACAATTCAAGAATTTCTTTCTCACCTATTACCATTTGGCTATGAATTGGGTTTGTTTGAGGGTAGGAAATTCGTCCTAAAGCTCAGATGTCTTCAGATTTCAAACTCTGGAAATGAGGCACTTTTTTCTCTCGTCATATCTTTTGATGGATTTCCACACAGACCTGAAAATTTCCATGACTGTTCGCCAACGCCTGCTGTCTCTTACAGTGAAAGAATGATATCGATACTCCAAATAGATTTAGAGTTAGAAAGCATTGTTTGAGGGCAAGTCAAGGCAGTTTTGCTTTGCCTCTACTCAGTTACAGTGTATTACAAGTCATATATCTTCAATAATTTATATTTTATCGCTGAATTATGAAGACCTGCAGATTCCCCATCTCTTCTGAACAAAAGCGATGTTAGAATGAGCATTCTAGCCCCTACGGTTGGAAATTATGGCCATTTGTTCGAGGGGAGTCCTGAATGTGAGAAATACACTGAAGAAAACCCATAGCTCTCTCTGTGTCTGTCTGTGTAAGTGCTGATTACAGCAGGTGCAGCCAATTTAGCTGACCTAGATATGCCAAGCCCAGACTCTCAACAGCCTCTGCACACTTTGCTCTCTGTGTATGTGTGTGTGTATCAATATTTCTCCCATGTTAAAGTCTTACTCCTCCATTATAGTGTTTGTGCTAAATCCTAGAAAATCTGCTCAGTGATATAACTTCTGCTATGCTGTAGTGCTTTTTGCTAGATTATAGAATTTCTTCTAAATCAAAGTATTTCATGTAAATCATAGAGCAGTTTTTACAGTCATCTTACTGTTAAGCCATAAATTACGTTTGTTTGAGGGTGAAATCTGTCCTCCTCTGACTTTTCAAACTCTGAAAATGAAGCCGTTTCTTCTCTCATCATATCTCCGTGACGGAGGTAAAAGGAGCAATGAAAATCGCAGTGAAAGTTCAGCAAAGTCTGCTGATTCACCCAGTACAAGAATTGTGCTTCTATCCCACCTAGTTTTGGAGTTACATGACGTTTTGTAACTCAAAATCGGCGTTTTACGCCTCTCACCGCGATCTAAATCTGACAGTTCATCTCCCGTTTTCCAAACCACTGCTCTGTTTCCCAGTGGCACAGTTGGTAATGACGCCGGTCGGCAGCCTAAAAGATCACGGTTCAATTCCACCTTGATCAACATTTTTTTTTTTCCTAGAAATTAATACACTATCACAGACAAGTAATTCATATTCATCATTTATTACAATTCTGCAAAGTTTTATGATTTTAGCAGCTTTTCTAATATGGACCTCAGATTCTTCTTAACACTCCATGGCACAAATACTGTTCCCTTTAGGCTCTGTGTATCTGTGTGTGTATCAATATTTTCCCATTTTAAAGTATTACTCCTCCATAATTGCATTTCTGTTAAATCAAAGTACTTTTACTACATCTTAGTACTTCTGCTCAATCATAGTATTTCTGCTAAATCATAGTATTTTTGCCATATCATGGTATTTGTGCCAAAACATTGTCATAATATTTCTTCTAAATCATATTATTTCAATCAAATCTCAGGAGTTGTGCTAAAACACAGTATTATTACCAAATCATAGTATCTGTACCCAAACATATCTGTTCAACTTATTTAACTCTTCTCAACAGTCCAACACCTCTTCTTCACCCGTTTCAGCAGAATTGAGTTTTTTTCACCCTTTTCAGCACAAATCCCAGCTTTTTCAGGTGTTTTCAACAGAAATCTCTTTTATTTCTGATTGCTGATGTCTTTGTTTTTCAGCTGCCCGCCCTCTTTTCAGGTGGCGCAATCAGTAATGACACGGCTCTGCAGCTCAAAAGTCGTGGGTTCAATCCCACCTTGGTCAAACATTTTTTTTTTTTTCACTACAAATTTATACACTTTCACAGACCTGTAATTTATATTGCTAATTTTTTTTCACTACAAATGAGTAGTGCAAAAACATACTATGTCTGCAACATCACAGTATATCTGTTATGTTATAGTATTACTACTAAATCACAGTATTTCTGCCAATTCAAGGAGGCTGACTGTTACTAAGTGCATCAGTGTACATAGGTCATCTCTTGTGTTGGAGTGCCCTCTTGTGGCGCCTTTTGGGTAGTGCCTTAGTAAACGTGAGCAGCTGCAAAGAAGTGGTATCAGACTGGTTTGTAGTGGAGGAATTTGTTGCCAGTTTCTTTCATCTTTAATCCATTATTCAAGTTGTAATGTGGTAAAAGTAATTCATATTCATCATTTATTACAATTCTGCAAACTTTTAGGATTTTAGCAGCTTTTCTAATATGGACCTCAGATTCTTCTTAACACTCCATGGCACAAATACTGTTCCCTTTAGGCTCTGTGTATCTGTGTGTGTATCAATATTTTTCCCATTTTAAAGTATTACTCCTCCATAATTGCATTTCTGTTAAATCAAAGTACTTTTACTACATCTTAGTACTTCTGCTCAATCATAGTATTTCTGCTAAATCATAGTATTTTGCCATATCATGGTATTTGTGCCAAAACATTGTATTTGTACAAAGTCATAATATTTCTTCTAAATCATATTATTTCAATCAAATCTCAGGAATTGTGCTAAAACACAATATTATTACCAAATCATAGTATCTGTACCCAAACATATCTGTTCAACTTATTTAACTCTTCTCAACAGTCCAACACCTCTTCTTCACCCGTTTCAGCAGAATTGAGTTTTTTCACCCCTTTTCAGCACAAATCCCAGCTTTTCAGGTGTTTTCAAGAGAAATCGCTTTTATTTCTGATTGCTGATGTGTTTGTTTTTCAGCCGCCCGCACCCTTTCCAGGTGGCGCAATCAGTAATGACACGGCTCTGCAGCTCAAAGGTTGTGGGTTCAATCCCACCTTGGTCAACATTTTTTTTTCACTACAAATTTATACACTTTCACAGACCTGTAATTTATATTGCTAATTTTTTTCACTACCAATGAGTAGTGCAAAACATACTATGTCTGCAACATCACAGTATATCTGTTATGTTATAGTATTACTACTAAATCACAGTATTTCTGCCAATTCAAGGAGGCTGACTGTTACTAAGTGCATCAGTGTGCATAGGTCATCTCTTGTGTTGGAGTGCCCTCTTGTGGCGCCTTTTGGGTAGTGCCTTAGTAAACGTGAACACTGCAAAGAAGTGGTATCAGACTGGTTTGTAGTGGAGGAATTTGTTGCCAGTTTCTTTCATCTTTAATCCGTATTCATGTTGTAATGTAGTAGTACCACAATATGGCAGAAACACTATGTTTTGGCACAACACGTAAAACGCTGCACCTGTTTTGGCGGGGAAAAAGTACACAGCCTCTCTGATTGGTGGATTCAAATTCAGCAGCTCCCAGGCTGCTTGACTGACCTAGAAAGTTTCTTCTCTCCTGCTGTGTGTGTGTGTGTGTGTGTGTGTGTGTGTGTGTGTGTGTGTGTGTGTGTGTGACAGAGAGAGAGAGAGAGAGAGAGAGAGAGAGCAAGCCTTTTATGGGATGATCTCATTGTAAGATTCAAATTCAATATATTTAGACTGGTTGACTGAATTTGATCCTGTGTGTCTCTCTGTACATGTGTGTTTCCATAGGTGTCCATATTTGTGATTGTGTGACTGTTATACTTTTTTTTTGCTGAGTTTTTTTTTTTCATTTAACAAGTACATTTGAAGGATCCTTAGCATGATCAGCATTTTTCAGCTGTCCATTTTGCTTTTCCAATTTTTCTGTTTAAGTTATTACTATTGTGCTGAATCATACTATTTCTGCTATTTTACAAGATTTGTGCTAAATATAGTATTTCTGCCAAATATAGTATTTCTGATTAATTATAGTTTTTCTACCAAATCATAGTATAGTATTTCTGCTTTTTATAGGATTTGTGCTTAATATAGTATTTTTGCTTTTATAGGATTTGTGCTTAATACAGTATTTCTGCTAAATGTAGTATTTATGCTTAATCATACTATTACTATATATTTCTGCCAGGTCCCCAGGCAGCCAATCCTCTGAGGACTGAGACATTCAAATTTACATATCAGGGCCTGCACGGCTTCCCAGCCAGCCAATCATATCTGAGGTCTGCCCTTTCTTCTCTCGTCATATCTCTCGTCGGATGTACAAAGAGCAATGAAAATCGCAGTCAAAGTACACCAAAGTCCGCTGATTCACTCAGTACAAGAATTATGCTTCTAGTCCACCTAGCTTTTGAGTTACACGACGTTTTGTAACTCCAAAAATGGCATTCTTCGCCTCTCACCGCGATCTAATTCTGACTGCTCATCACCCTGTTTCCCAAAAGCTCACTGTCTTTCCCAGTGGCGCAGCTGGTAATGACACGGGTCTGCAACCCAAAGGTTGTGGGTTCAAGTCCACCTTGGTTAACATCTTTTTGCCCTACAAATTAATACACTATCACAGACCACTAATTCATATTCATCATTTATTACAATTCTGAAAACTTTTACCAGCTTTTCTAATATGGACCTCAGTTTCTTCTTAACACTCCATGGCACAAATACTGTTCCCTTTAGGCTCTGTGTGTGTGTGTGTATATCAATATTTCTCCCACTTTAAAGTATTACTCCTCCATAATTGTATTTCTCTTAAATCAAAGTACTTTTACTACATCTTAGTACTTCTGCTCAATCATAGTATTTCTGCTAAATCATAGTATTTTGCCAAATTATGGTTTTTGTGCCAAATCATAACATTTGTGTTATGTTATAGTATTACTACTAAGTGGAGGAATTTATGTCATGTTACAGTATATGTGCTGATTACAGTATTTCTGCTAAATCATAGTATTTCTGCTATATTATGTTTTTCTTTCTAAATATAGCATTTCTGCTATATAATTGTATTTCTGCTATGTTAAAATATTTGTGCTAAAACCAGTGTATTTGTGCTGAAACATAGTATTTCTGCCAAATGTAGTATTTCTGTCAAATTACAGCATTTTTGCTATGTTGTACTGTTTCTCTAAATCATAGTATTTCTGTAATTTTTAAGAATGTTTGGCTAAATATATTCTTTCTGTTATCTTATACTATTTCTCCTAAATTCTTGTATTTTTGAGAAGTTATCGTGTTTCTGGTAAGTTACAATATTTCTGCTAAGTTCTGCTATGCTATTGTATTTCTGCCAAGTATTATGTTTCTCTAAGATATTGCAGTTCTGCTAAGTTACTACATTTTAGCAAAGTTCTTGCTTCTGCAAAGTTTTTTACAATTTCTGCAACTTTTCAGCTTTTTCAGCTAGTTTCAGCAGACAGCTTCAGCGTTCCAGCATCCACACTGCATTTTCGCAGGAAATGCAAATTTTCTAGTTATTCTTCAAGTTGCTTCCGACGTTTTTTCGCCGTGATCTACTTCCACAATTTTCAGCCGATTTTCACCGTTCAAATTTTAAACTATTCTGCTATTTGTGCTAATGTGCTATATATCTTTTGGTATTTTTGCTGTTATACTTTTTAAAACATTAAGCTTTTTATGCAATTTTTGTCCCATTGAAATAAATGGAAAACTTCCAAAATTCTGCTAAAACTTGCTAATTTTTGAAACTTATCTACTTCTTCATACTTTCACCTAGAACAGCCATTCAAACTTTAAAATGTTTTGAAATTATTGGGCTATTCAGGTATAAATCAGCTTTTTCATATCTGTTACAGTTTTCATCTTATCCCTCTTTAAGTTTTGAGTTTCATTTTTGTGATTTTCACAAAATACATGCGTTGTTATGGTTGCTATGCACTTGGCTTTCAGTGTGCCACTGAAGGTTTTGCAGTCTTCTCTTCATGTCCGAACAACTTCTTGCTACTTGCTCAATTTTCACTCAACTTCCACAAATTATACATCAAAACGTAGGTATTTTTGCTGGCTTTCAGAAAATGTCACTATCATGGTTGTGAGATTTATAGAATTTTGGCAAATCTCCTCAGACCAACACAAACTCTGAAAACTCTCCATAGAAAGTCAATGGAGAGTTTGTTCAAAATCACCGCTTGATTTCTGTAATGAGAGGCATATTCAATCGTCATATCTCCCTAACGAAGCGAAGTTAAAACATGAGGCTTGTCCCGTATATCTTCAGACACTCCTGACGCTCACAATTCAAGAATTTTTTCTCACCTATTACCGTTCTGAAATGAGTTAGACTTGTTTGAGGGTAGGAAATTCGTCCTTCGCTCAGATTTCTTCAGATTTCAAACTCTGGAAATGAACCACTTTTTTCTCTCGTCATATCTTTTTTTTGGATTTCCACAGAGACCTGAAAATTTCCATGACTGTTCACCAAAGCCTGCTGTCTCTTACGGTGAAAGAATGATATCGATACTCCAAATAGATTTAGAGTTAGAAAGCGTTGTTTCAGGGCAAGTCAAGGCAGTTTTCGCTTGCCTCTACTCAGTTATGGTGCATTACAAGTCAAATATCTTTAATAATTAATATTGTAATGATAAATTGTCAACACTTTAAGATTCCCCCATCTCTTCTGAACAAAACGGTGTAAGAATGACCGCTCTAGCCCCTACGGTTAGGAAATTATGGCCATTTGTTTGAGAGGAATCCTTACTATGAGAAATACACTGCAGAAATCCTGTCTCTCTCTGTGCTGTGTGTGTAAAAACGGCTGCACCTGTTTTGGCGGGAAAAAGTACACAGCCTCTCTGATTGGTGGATTCAAATTTAGCAGCTCCCAGGCTGCTTGACTGACCTAGAAAGTTGCTCCTCTCTCCCTGTGTGTGTGTGTGTGTGTGTGTGTGTGTGTGTGTGTGTGTGTGTGTGTGTGTGTGTGTGTGTGTGTGTGAGACAGAGAGAGAGAGAAAGAGAGGGCGAGAGAGAGTTTTTATGGGAGCATCTTATTGTATGGTTTAAATTCAATATATTTAGACTGGTTGACTGAATTTGATCCTGTGTGTCTCTCTGTGCTTGTGTGTTTCCATATGTGTCCATATTTGTGATTGTGGGACTTTTTTCAGCTGTTCATTTTGCTTTTCCAATATTTCTATTTAACCTATTACTATTGTGCTAAGTCATAGGATTTCTGCTGCTTTTCAGTATTTGTGCTAAATACAGCATTTCTGCTAAATCATACTATTTCTGCTATTTTATAAGATTTGTGCTAAATACAGCATTTGTGCTAAATCATACTATTTCTGCTATTTTATAAGATTTGTACTTAATATAATATTTCTGCTTAATTATAGTATTTCTGCCATTTTATAGTATTTGTGCTAAAACATAGTATTTCTACTAAACGCAGTATTTCTGGGTAATCATAGTATTTCTATGTATTCCTGCCAGCTCCTCAGGAAGCCAATCCTCTGTGAGGACTGTAATTTTCAAATTGACATATCAAGTCATGCACGGCTTCCCAGCCAGCCAATCATATCTGAGTCCTGGCACATTCAAATTTGCATATTGGGGCATTCATGGCTTCCCAGCCAGCCAATCATATCTGAGTCCTAGCACATTCAAATTTGCATATTGTTACCTTCATGGCTTCCCAGCCAGCCAATCATATCTGAGTCCTGGCACATTTAAATTTGCATATTGTTGCCTTCATGGCTTCCCAGCCAGCCAATCATATCTGAGTCCTGGCACATTTAAATTTGCATATTGTTGCCTTCATGGCTTCCCAGCCAGCCAATCATATCTGAGTCCTGGCACATTTAAATTTGCATATTGGGACCTTCGTGGCTTCTAAGCCCACCAATCATCTATGTCATATATCTCTAATATTTCATATTTTTATTTTACATGGTCAGCATTTCAAGATTCCCCTATGTCTTCTGAATAAAATGGTCTAAGAATGACTGTTTTAGCCCCTACGGTTAGAAATTTATGGCTGTTTGTTTGAGGGGAATCCTGACTATGAGAAACACACTGCAAAAATCCTGTCTCTGTGCTGCGTGTGTTAAAGCCTGCACCTAGTGCACCTGTTTTGGCGGGAAAAAGTACACAGCCTCTCTGATTGGTGGATTCAAATTTAGCAGCTCCCAGGCTGCTTGACTGACCTAGAAATTTGATTTTCTCTCCCTGTGTGTGTGTGTGTGTGTGTGTGTGTGTGTGTGTGTGTTTGTGTGTGTCTGTGTGTGTGTGTGTGACAGAGAGAGAGATAAAGAGAGGGCGAGAGAGACTTTTTATGGGAGCATCTTATTGTATGATTTAAATTCAATATATTTAGACTGGTTGACTGAATTTGAGCCTGTGTCTCTCTCTGTGCTTGTGTGTTTCCATATGTGTCCATATTTGTGATTGTGGGACTTTTTTCAGCTGTTCATTTTGCTTTTCCAATTTTTCTATTTAAGTTATTACTATTGTGCTAAGTCATAGCATTTGTGCTGCTTTTCAGTATTTGTGCTAAATACAGCATTTCTGCTAAATCATACTATTTCTGCTATTTTATAGGATTTGTACTTAATATAATATTTCTGCTTAATTATAGTATTTCTGCCATTTTATAGTATTTGTGCTAAAACATAGTATTTCTACTAAACGCAGTATTTCTGGGTAATCATAGTATTTCTATGTATTCCTGCCAGCTCCTCAGGAAGCCAATCCTCTGTGAGGACTGTAATTTTCAAATTGACATATCAAGTCATGCACGGCTTCCCAGCCAGCCAATCATATCTGAGTCCTGGCACATTCAAATTTGCATATTGGGACCTTCATGGCTTTCCAGCCAGCCAATCATATCTGAGTCCTAGCACATTTAAATTTGCATATTGTTGCCTTCATGGCTTCCCAGCCAGCCAATCATATCTGAGGCCTGGCACATTTAAATTTGCATATTGGGACCTTCATGGCTTCTAAGCCCACCAATCATCTATGTCATATATCTCTAATATTTCATATTTGTATTTTAAATGGTCAGCATTTCAAGATTCCCCTATGTCTTCTGAATAAAATGGTCTAAGAATGACTGTTTTAGCCCCTACGGTTAGAAATTTATGGCTGTTTGTTTGAGGGGAATCCTGACTATGAGAAACACACTGCAAAAATCCTGTCTCTGTGCTGCGTGTGTTAAAGCCTGCACCTAGTGCACCTGTTTTGGCGGGAAAAAGTACACAGCCTCTCTGATTGGTGGATTCAAATTTAGCAGCTCCCAGGCTGCTTGACTGACCTAGAAATTTGATTTTCTCTCCCTGTGTGTGTGTGTGTGTGTGTGTGTGTGTGTGTGTGTGTGTGTGTGTGTGTGTGTGTGTGTGACGAGAGAGAGATAAAGAGAGGCGAGAGAGACTTTTATGGGAGCATCTTATTGTATGATTTAAATTCAATATATTTAGACTGGTTGACTGAATTTGAGCCTGTGTCTCTCTCTGTGCTTGTGTGTTTCCATATGTGTCCATATTTGTGATTGTGGGACTTTTTCAGCTGTTCATTTTGCTTTTCCAATTTTTCTATTTAAGTTATTACTATTGTGCTAAGTCATAGCATTTGTGCTGCTTTTCAGTATTTGTGCTAAATACAGCATTTCTGCTAAATCATACTATTTCTGCTATTTTATAGGATTTGTACTTAATATAATATTTCTGCTTAATTATAGTATTTCTGCCATTTTATAGTATTTGTGCTAAAACATAGTATTTCTACTAAACGCAGTATTTCTGGGTAATCATAGTATTTCTATGTATTCCTGCCAGCTCCTCAGGAAGCCAATCCTCTGTGAGGACTGTAATTTTCAAATTGACATATCAAGTCATGCACGGCTTCCCAGCCAGCCAATCATATCTGAGTCCTGGCACATTCAAATTTGCATATTGGGACCTTCATGGCTTTCCAGCCAGCCAATCATATCTGAGTCCTAGCACATTTAAATTTGCATATTGTTGCCTTCATGGCTTCCCAGCCAGCCAATCATATCTGAGGCCTGGCACATTTAAATTTGCATATTGGGACCTTCATGGCTTCTAAGCCCACCAATCATCTATGTCATATATCTCTAATATTTCATATTTGTATTTTAAATGGTCAGCATTTCAAGATTCCCCTATGTCTTCTGAATAAAATGGTCTAAGAATGACTGTTTTAGCCCCTACGGTTAGAAATTTATGGCTGTTTGTTTGAGGGGAATTCTCACTATGAGAAATAGACTGCAAAATCCTGTCTCTCTCTGTGCTGCGTGTGTAAAAGCCTGCACTTAGTGCACCAGTTTTGGCGGGAAAAAGTACACAGCCTCTCTGATTGGTGGATTCAAATTTAGCAGCTCCCGGGCTGCTTGACTGACCTAGAAACTTGATTTTCTCTCCTGTGTGTGTGTGTGTGTGTGTGTGTGTGTGTGTGTGTGTGTGTGTGTGTGTGTGTGTGTGTGTGTGAAACAGAGAGAGAAAATAGAGAGGGCGAGAGAGAGTTTTATGGGAGCATCTTATTGTATGATTTAAATTCAATATATTTAGACTGGTTGACTGAATTTGATCCTGTGTGTGTCTCTCTGTGCTTGTGGGACTTTTTGCAGCTGTCCATTTTGCTATTCCAGTTTTTCTATGTAAGTTATTACTATTGTGCTAAGTCATAGCATTTGTGCTGCTTTTCAATATTTGTGCTAAATACAGCATTTCTGCTAAATCATACTATTTCTGCTATTTTATAAGATTTGTGCTAAATACAGCATTTCTGCTAAATCATACTATTTCTGCTATTTTATAGGATTTGTACTTAATATAATATTTCTGCTTAATTATAGTATTTCTGCCATTTTATAGTATTTGTGCTAAAACATAGTATTTCTACTAAACGCAGTATTTCTGGGTAATTATAGTATTTCTATGTATTCCTGCCAGCTCCTCAGGAAGCCAATCCTCTGTGAGGACTGTAATTTTCAAATTGACATATCAAGTCATGCACGGCTTCCCAGCCAGCCAATCATATCTGAGTCCTGGCACATTCAAATTTGCATATTGGGGCATTCATGGCTTCCCAGCCAGCCAATCATATCTGAGTCCTGGCACATTCAAATTTGCATATTGTTGCCTTCATGGCTTCCCAGCCAGCCAATCATATCTGAGTTCTGGCACATTTAAATTTGCATATTGGGACCTTCGTGGCTTCTAAGCCCACCAATCATCTATGTCATATATCTCTAATATTTCATATTTTTATTTTAAATGGTCAGCATTTCAAGATTCCCCTATGTCTTCTGAATAAAATGGTCTAAGAATGACTGTTTTAGCCCCTACGGTTAGAAATTTATGGCTGTTTGTTTGAGGGAATTCTCACTATGAGAAATAGACTGCAAAAATCCTGTCTCTCTCTGTGCTGCATGTGTAAAAGCCTGCACTTAGTGCACCAGTTTTGGCGGAAAAAACACAGCCTCTCTGATTGGTGGATTCAAATTGAGAAGCTCACAGCTGTTTGACTGACCTAGAAACATGCTTTTAACAGCCCCTGTTCACTTGCTGATGCTGCTGTCTGTCTGTCTGTCTGTCTGTCATTTAAATTCAATATATTTAGACTGGTTGACTGAATTTGATCCTGTGTGTGTCTCTATGTACATGTGTGTTTCCATATGTGTACATATTTGTGATTGTGTGACTTTTATACTTTTTTTTTGATTTTTTTTTTCATTTAACAATTACATTTGAGTGACCCTTAGCATGTTCAGGATTTTTCAGCTGTCCATTTTGCTTTTCCAATTTTTCTATTTAAGTTATTACTATTGTGCTAAGTCATAGCATTTCTGCTGCTTTTCAGTATTTGTGCTAAATACAGCATTTCTGCTAAATAATACTATTTCTGCTATTTTATGAGATTTGTAGTTAATATAGTATTTCTGCTTAATTATAGTTTTTCTGCTAAAAAATACTATTTCTGCCAAATATAGTATTTTTCAATAAATATAGTTTTTCTACCAAATCATAGTACAGTTTTACTGCTTTTTATATGTCTTCTAAGACAGCCAATCATATCTGAGGGCTTGCACATTCAAATTTGCATATTGTTGGCTTCATGGCTTCCCAGCCAGCCAATCATATCTGAGAGCTGGCACATTCAAATTTGCATATTGGGGCATTCATGGCTTCTAAGAACACCAATCATATCTGAGGCCTGGCACATTCAAATTTGCATATTGTTGCCTTCATGGTTTCCCAGCCAGCCAATCATATCTGAGGCCTGGCACATTCAAATTTGGATATTGGGACCTTCATGGCTTCTAAGCCAACCAATCATCTATGTCATATATCTTTAATATTTCATATTTGTATTTTAAATGGTCAACATTTCAAGATTTCCCCCATGTCTTCTGAACAAAACGGTTTCAGAATGACTGTTTTAGCCCCTACGGTTAGGAATTTATGGCTGTTTGTTTGAGGAGTCCTCACTATGAGAAATAGACTGCAAAAATCCTGTCTCTCTCTGTGCTGCATGTGTAAGGCCTGCACTTGGTGCACCAGTTTTGGCGGAAAAAGCACACAACCTCTCTGATTGGTGGATTCAAATTGAGAAGCTCACAGCTGTTTGACTGACCTAGAAACATGCTGTTAACAGCCCCTGTTCACTTGCTGCTGCTGCTGTGTGTGTGTGTGTGTGTGTGTGTGTGTGTGTGAGAGAGAGAGAGAGAGAGAGAGAGACAGAGAGAGAGAGAGAAAGAGACACACAAAGACCTTTTTTAGGGCAGCATCTCATTGGTGGATAAAAATATAATATATTCAGACTGGTTGACTGGCATAGACCCTGTTTGTGTGTGTCTCTCACTGTACATTTGTGCATCCATATTTGATTTTCTGTGTATTTGGTGATTTGTGTATCCATATTTGATTTTGTGTATCTGTTGGCTGTTCTTTTTTTTTTTTTTCTAAATGTATTTTTATTTTATTTTTTCACAGGTGAACAAAAATTAGTTTTGAGCGAACTTAACCATGTTCCTTTTTATTCAGCTTGTCATTTTACCTTTCCAATATTTTCACTTAAGTTATTACTATTCTGCTCAATCATAGTATCTGTTCTAAATCATTGTTATTAAGCTATATTGTAGGATTTCTGCTAAATCATAGTATTTCTACTATATTATATTTTTCTTTCTAAATATAGCATTTCTGCTATAGAGTAGTATTTCTGCTCTGTTATAATATTTATGCTAAACTGGAGTATTTTTGCTAAAACATAGTATTTATTGAAGGAAATGCAAATTTTTCTAGTTATTCTTAGGACTTCCGTACGTTTTTTGCCGTCTATCTACTGCCTCAGTTTTCAGCCGATTTTCTCCGTTCAAACTCTATACTGTTCTGCTATTTCTGCTAATGTGTGCTATGACTTTTGGTGTTTATTACTGTTATACTTTTTAAAATATTACACTTTTTTCCTTTAATTTGTCCCATTGAAATGAATGGAAAACTTCCACAATTCTGCTAAAACTTGCTTGTTTTTGAAACTTAACTACTTTGTCATACTTTCACCTAGAAACTCCATTCAAACTTTAAAATGTTCTCAGACTATTGGGCTATTCCTGAATGATTCAGCTTTTTCAGATCTTCTACCATTTTAATTTTATACCTCTTTAAGTTTTCAGTTGCAAAATTGTGATTTTTCAGAAAATACATGCGTTGTTATGGTTGCTATGCAATTAACTCAGATTGTGCACTCGTCCTTTCTGAATTTTCTCTTCATGTCTGAACAACTTCTTGCTACTCGCTCAATTTCCACTCAACCCCACAAATTATACATCAAAACGTAGGTATTTTTGCTGGCTTTCAGAAAATGTCACTATCATTGTTGTGGGACTTATAGATTTTTGCAAATCTCCTCAGAGTAACATAAAGTCTCAAAACTCTCCATAGAAACTCAATGGAGAGTTTCTTCAAAATCAGCGCTGGAATTCTCTAATGAGAGGCATTTTCAAATCGCCATATCTCCTTAACGAAACAAAGTTGAGACATGACGCTTGTGCCAATATATCTTCAGACATCCCTGATGCTCACAATTCAAGAATTTTTTCCTCACCTATTACCGTTTGGCCATGAATTACACTTGTTTGAGGGTAGGAAATTTTTCCTCGCTCAGATTTCTTCAGATTTCAAACTCTGGAAATGAGGCACTTTTTTCTCGTCATATCTCTTTGATTGATTTCAACAGAGACCTGAAAATTTCCATGACTGTTCACCAAAGCCTGCTGTTTCTTACGGTGAAAGAATGATTTTGATGCTCCATATAGATTTAGAGTTACAAAACGTTGTTTGAGGGCAAGTCAAGGCAGTTTTGCTTCGCCTCTACTCAGTTACAGTGTATTACAAGTCATATATCTTCAATAATTTATATTTTATCTCTGAATTATGAAGGCCTGAAGTTTTCCCATCTCTTCTGAACAAATCGGTGTCAGAATGAGCGTTCTAGCCCCTACGGTTAGGAAATTATGGCCATTTGTTCGAGGGGAATCCTGAATGTGAGAAATACACTGCAGAAAACTCATAGCTGTCTCTGTGTCTGTGTGTGTAAGTGCTGATTACAGCAGGTGCAGCAAATTTAGCTGACCTAGATATACCAAGCCCAGACTCTTAACAGCCCCTGTACACTTTGCTCTATGTGTATGTGTGTGTGTATATCAATATTTCTCCCATGTTAAAGTATTACTCCTCCATAATAGTATTTGTGCTAAATCAAAGTACTTCTACTACATCTTAGTACTTCTGCTCAATCATAGTATTTCTGCTAAATCATAGTATTTTTGAAAAATCGTGGTATTTGTGCCAAATCATGGTTTGGGGCAGAACCATAATATTAATTTTATGTTATGAGATTACTACTAAGTGCAGGAATGTCTGTTATGTTATAGTTTATGTGCTGAATATAGTATATCTGCCAAATCATAGTATTTATCCCAAATCATAGTATTTATGCAAAATTACAGTATTTCTGCTAAAAGCAGAAATAGTACCTTTAGCAGAAATTTCTGTTAAAAGATATTATTTATGTTAAAACATAGTATTTCTGCTAAATCATAGTATTTCTGCCAAATCATAGTATTTGTACTTATTCATAGTACTTGTGCCAAATCATAGTATTTGTACCCAATCATAGTATTTCTGCAATATGATCGTATTTGTGCCAAATCATGGTATCTTTTGCCAAATCATGGTATTTGTGCCAAATCATGTTATTTGTGGCCAGTTAAAATTTCTGTTATATTAGTGTTACTACTAAGTCATAGAATTTCTGTTATGTTATAGTATATCTGCTGATTATGGTATATGTGCCAAATAATAGTATTTTATAGCAAATAATAGTATTACTGCCCAAACATAGTATTTCTTGTCGTATTTGTAGTAGTAGTTGTTGTAGTATTTGTGCAAAAACATAGAATTTCTGCAAAATCATAGTATATCTGTTATGTTATAGTATTACTACTAAGTCATAGTATTCCTACCAAATCATAGCATTCCAAATCATAGTATTACTGCAATTCCATAGTATTTGAGCGAAATCATAGTATTTGTGCAAAAACATACTATGTCTGCAAAATCACATTATATCTGCTATGTTATAGTATTACTACTAAGGCATAGTATTTCTGCCAATAAGAGTATTTGTATTAAATCATAGTAGTTGTGCCAAATCATAGTATTTCAGCCACATTGTGCTCGTTGTGCAAAAACATAGACTGTCTGCAAAATCATAGTATATCTATTATGTTATAGTATTACTACTAAGTCGTAGACTTTCTGTTTTGTTATAGTATCTCTGCTGAATATAGTATATGTGCCAAATCATAGTATTTATAGCAAATCATAACAAATTCTAACAAATCATAGAATTCCTTCAAAATCATAGTATTACTGCAATTTCATAGTATTTGAGCAAAATCGCAGAATTTTTTGCAAATCATATTATTCGAACCAAAACATTGTATTTGTACGAAGTCATAGTATTTCTTCTAAATCATTGTATTTCACCCAAATCTCAGTAGTTGTGCTAAAACCCAGTATTATTGCCAAATCATGGTATTTGTACTAAATCATAGTACTTGTGCCAAATCATAGTATTTCTGCCATATTGTGCTAGTTGTGGAAAAAATAGACTTTATTCTGGTTGCTTCCGACGTTTTTTTGTCGCCTAACTACTCCTTCAGTTTTCAGCCGATTTTCTCAGTTCAAACTTTAAAAATTCTGCTCTTTCTGCTAATGTTTGCTATGACTTTTGGTGCTCATAACTTCTATACTTTTTGAGATATTGAATTTTTTTTTTGCAATATTTTTTGCCCATTTTGCACATTATCAGTGGCCTCACTAGTTTTCCTTGCCCGGTTGAGCTGTGTTTTAGCTCAGTGAGATAAGCAGCCGTTCTCAGACTGGGAGACCCGGTTCAAATCCCGCTTATGGCAACATTTCTTTCAGTTAACAGTTAAACTTTTTTAACTCAATTTCAGCTTTTTCACCCCTTTTCAGCAAAATCTGCAGTTTTTTCACCACTTTTCAGCACAAATCCCAGCTTTTTCAGCTATTTTCAGCAAAAACATCTTTTCAGCAGAATTCTGAAAAGAGTTCTGCAGAACTCTTTTCAGCAGAAATTCTGCTGATTGAACTCTTTTCAACAGAATTTTCACCTCTTTTAAGGCCAAATTCTGCTTATTCACCTCTTCTGCAAAATTTTCAGCCTTTTCACCTGTTATTACCACAAATCTCAGCTGTTTTCAGAAAAACCTCTTTTGAGCAGAAATTCTGCTGATTCATGTCTTTTCAGCGCAACATTCTGCTTCTTTACCTCTTTTCAGCAGAAATTCTTCTGATTCACCTCTTTTCTGCAAAATTTTCAGCCTTTTCTTCTCTTATCAGCACAATTCTCAGCAGCTTCTGCTCATTTCAGCAGAATTGTCCGTCTCTCCACCTCTTCTTTGTCAGAGTGAGTTTAGCTCAGTGAGATTAGTGGCTGCCTTGAGACCTGGAGGGCCAGGTTTGAATCCCGCTCAGGGCAATTTTTTTTTTTTTCACCACCATACAACTTTTTGCAACTTTTCATCTTTTTCAGTTTTTCAGCAGACAGCTTCAGCATTAAGGCATCCACACAGCATTTTCGCAGGAAATGCAAATTTTTCTAGTTGTGTGGATGCCCTAAAGGGCTTCCACACTATTGTTTTCCTGTTTCTCTTTATTCTTTATTGTGTGGATGCCCTAAAGGGCTTCCACACAATTGTTTTCCTGTTTCTCTTTATTGTGTGGATGCCCTAAAAGGGCTTCCACACTATTGTTTTCCTGTTTCTCTTTCTTCTTTATTATTATTCCCCGTTGCTTCCGTTACACTTTTTGGCACTTAACTACTCCCACAGTTTTATCCGATTTTCGCCATTCAAACTTTAAAAAATTCTGCTATTTCTGCTAATGCCGGCTATGACTTTTGGTGCTCATAACTTCTATACTTTTTGAGATATTGAATTTTTTTTGCAATATTTTTTGCCCATTTCTGCCATATCATCAGTGGCCTCACTGATTTTCCTTGCCAGGTTGACCTGTGTTTTAGCTCAGTGAGATGAGCAGCCGTTCTCAGACTCATGCCCTCAAGGGCTTCCACACTATTGAGTTCCTGTTTCTCTTTATTCTTTATCTTTTCTTCATCTTCAAGTTGCTTCCGTACGTTTTTCGGCACTGAACTACTTCCGCAGTTTTTGTCCGATTTTCTCCGTTCAAACTCTACACTGTTCTGCTCTTTCTGCTTATTGCAGCTATGACTTTTGGTGTTTATTACTGTTATAGTTTTTAAAATATTACACTTTTTTCCTTTAATTTGTCCCATTGAAATGAATGGAAAACTTCCACAATTCTGCTAAAACTTGCCTGTTTTTGAAACTTAACTACTTTGTCATACTTTCACCTAGAAACTCCATTCAAACTTTAAAATGTTCTCAAATTATTGGACTATTCCTGTATGATTCAGCTTTTTCAGATCTTCTACCATTTTAATCTTATCTCTCTTTAAATTTTGAGTTGCAAAATTGTGATTTTTCAGAAAATACATGCGTTGTTATGGTTGCTATGCAATTAACTCAGAGTGTACACTCGTCCATTCTGAATTTTCTCTTCATGTCCGAACAACTTCTTGCTACTCGCTCAATTTCCACTCAACTCAAACAATACATCAAAATGTAGGTATTTTTGCAGGCTTTCAGAAAATGTCACTATCATTGTTGTGGGATTTATAGAATTTTGGCAAATCTCCTCAGACCAACACAAAGTCTCAAAACTCTCCATAGAAACTCAATGGAGAGCTTGTTCAAAATCACCGCTGGAATTCTCTAATGAGAGGCATTTTCAAATCGTCATATCTCCTTAACAAAACAGAGTTGAGACATGAGGCTTGTGCCAATATATCTTCAGACAGTCCTGATGCTCACAATTCAAGAATTTTTTTCTCACCTATTACCGTTTGGCCATGAATTGCATATGTTTGAGAGTAGGAAATTTGTCCCTCGCTCAGATCTCTTCAGATTTCAAACTCTGGAAATGAGACACTTTTTTCTCTCGTCATATCTTTTTGATGGATTGCAACAGAGCCCTGAACATTTCCATGACTGTTCACCAAAGCCTGCTGTTTCTTACAGTGAAAGAATGATTTTGATGCTCCATACAGATTTAGAGTTACAAAACGTTGTTTGAGGCCAAGTCAAGGCAGTTTTGCTTCGCCTCTTCTCAGTTACAGTGTGTTACAAGTCATATATCTTCAATAATCTATATTTTATCTTTGAATTATGAAGACCTGAAGATTCCCCCATCTCTTCTGAACAAAACGGTGTCAGAATGACTGTTCTAGCCCCTATGGTTAGAAAATTATGGCCATTTGTGCGAGGGGAGTCCTGAATGTCAGAAATACACTGAAGAAAACTCATACCTCTCTCTGTGTCTGCGTGTGTAAGGGCTGATTACAGCAGGTGCAGCTAATTTAACTGACCTAGATATACCAGGCCCAGACTCTTAACAGCAACTGTTCACTTTAGCCTCTGTGTATGTGTGTGTGTATCAATATTTCTCCTATGTTAAAGTATTGCTTCTCAATCATAGTACTTCAAAGTACTTCTACTACATCTTAGTACTTCTGCTCAATCATACTATTTGTGCCAAATCATGGTATTTGTGCCAACTCATGGCTTTTGTGCCCAATCAGAATATTTCTGTTATGTTATAGTATTACTACTAGGTGGAGGAATTTCTGTTATGTTATAGTATATGTGCTGAATATAGTATATCTGCCAAATAATAGTATTCATCCCAAATCAAAGTATTTATGCCAAATTACAGTATTTCTGCTAAAAAAGCAGAAATAGTACCTTTAGCAGAAATTTCTGCCAAACAATAGTATTTATTTTAAAACACAGTATTCCTGCTAAATCATAGTATTTGTACTGATTTGTACACTCTGTGTATATGTGTATCAATATTTCTCCTATGTTAAAGTATTACTCCTCAATTATAGTATTTCTGCTAAATCAAAGTACTTCTATTACATCTTAGTACTTCTGCTCAATCATAGTATTCCTGCCCAATCATAGTATTTGTACTAAATCATAGTATTTGTGTCAAAGCTTCGTATCTGTATGGAGTCATAGTATTTCTTCTAAATAATAGTATTTCAATCAAATCTCACAAGTTGTGGTAAACGCAGTATTTCTCACAAATCATAATATGTGTACCCAATCATAGTATTTCTGCCATATCATCGTATTTGTACCAAATCATGGGTTTTGCCAAATCATGGTATTTGTGCCAAATTATAGTATTTGTGCTAAAACATAGTATTTCTGCCATATTGTGGTATTCGTGCAAAAACAAAGAAATCATAGTATATCTGTTGTTATAGTATTACTACTAAGGCATAGTATTTCTGCCAAATCATAGTATTCCTTCAAAATCATAGTATTACTGCAATTTCATAGTATTTGAGCAAAATCGTACTATATTTGCAACAACGTACTATGTCTGCAAAATCACAGTATTTCTGTAATGTTTTAGTATTACTACTAAGGCACAGTATTTCTGCCAATTCGTAGTATTTGTACTAAATCACATTACTTGTGCCAAATCATAGTATTTGTTGCAAATCATAGTATTCAAACCAAAACAGTATTTGTACCAAAGCATCGTATTTGTACGAAGTCATAGTATTTCTTCTAAATCATAGTATTTCAATCAAATCTCAGTAGTTGTGCTAAAACGCAGTTTTTCTGCCAAATCATAGTATTTGTACCCAATCATAGTATTTCTGCCATATCATTGTATTTGTGCCAAACCATGGTATTTGTGACAAAACATGGTATTTGTTTCAAATTATAGTATTTGTGCCCAGTTAACATTTCTGTTATGTTATAGCATAACTACTAAGTCGTAGACGTTCCGTTCTGTTATATTATATCTGCTGAATGTAGTATATGTGCCAAATCATAGTATTTATAGCAAATCATAGTATTTGTGCCAAACCATTGTATTTCTGCCATATCATCGTATTTGTGCCAAATCATGGTATTTTTGCAAATCATGGTATTTGTGACAAAACATGGTATTTGTTCCAAATTATAGTATTTGTGCCCAGTTAACATTTCTGTTATGTTATAGCATAACTACTAAGTCGTGACGTTCTGTTCTTTATAGTATATCTGCTGAATATAGTATTTGTGCCAAATCATAGTATTTATAGCAAATCATAGTATTTGTGCCAAACCATTGTATTTGTATGGAGTCATAGTATTTCTTTTAAATCATTTGTTAAAGTATATGTGCTGAATATAGTATATGTGTATCAATATTTCTCCTATGTTAAAGTATTACTCCTCAATCACTGTATTTCTGCTAAATCAAAGTACTTCTACTACATCTTAGTAATTCTGCTAAATCATAGTATTTTTGCGAAATCATGGCATTTGTGCCAAATCAGGGTTTTGGGGCCAAATCATAATTTTTCTGTTATGTTACAGTATTAAAACTAAGTGGAGGAATGTCTGTTATGTTGTAGTATATATGCTGAATATAGTATATCTGACAAATCATAGTATTTACCCCAAATCATAGTATTTATGCCAAATTACAGTATTTTTGCCAAAAGGCAGAAACAGTACCCAAAAAATAGTACTTATGTGAAAACACAGTATTTCTGCTAAATCATAGTATTCCTGTCATTTGTACTGAAACATAGTATTTCTGCCCAATCATAGTATTTGTACCCAATCATAGTATTTCTGCCCAATCATAGTATTTTTACCCAATCATAGTATTTCTGCTATATCATAGTATTTGTTCCAAATCATGGGATTTTCCCAAAACATGGTATTTGTGCCAAATTATAGTATTTGTGCCCAATTAATATTTCTGTTATGTTACAGTATTACTAGTAAGTCGTAGAATTTCTGTTATGTTATAATATATCTGCTGAATATAGTATATGTGCCAAATCACAGTATTTATCCCAAATCATAGTATTTATGCCAAATTACAGTATTTCTGCTAAAAAGCAGAAATAGTACCTTTATCAAAAATTTTGCCAAAAGATAGAATTTATGAAGAAACATAGTATTTAAATCAGTACAAATCAGTACTATGTTTCAGTACAAATCAGCGTGTTGTACTGAAACATATGCCTGCTATGACTTTTGGTGACTTTTGGTGCTCATAACTTCTATACTTTTGAGATATTGAATTTTTTTTGCAATATTTTTGCCCATTTCTGCCATATCATCAGTGGCGTCACTGATTTTCCTTGCCGGGATGACCTGTGTTTTAGCTCAGTGAGATGAGCATCCATTCTCAGACTGGGAGGCCTGTGTTCAAATCCCTCTTATGGCAACATTTCTTTCAGTTAACAGTTAAACTTCTTTAACTCAATTTCAGCTTTTTCACCCCTTTTCAGTAAAATATTTCAGTTTTTTCACCACTTTTCAGCACAAATCCCAGCTTTTTCAGCTATTTTCAGCAAAAACCTCTTTTCAGCAGAATTCTGAAAAGAGTTCTGCAGAACTCTTTTCAGCAGAAATTCTGCTGATTGAACTCTTTTCAACAGAATTTTCACCTCTTTTAAGGCCAAATTCTGCTTATTCACCTCTTCTGCAAAATTTTCAGCCTTTTCACCTGTTATTACCACAAATCTCAGCTGTTTTCAGAAAAAACCTCTTTTGAGCAGAAATTCTGCTGATTCATGTCTTTTCAGCGCAACATTCTGCTTCTTTACCTCTTTTCAGCAGAAATTCTTCTGATTCACCTCTTTTCTGCAAAATTTTCAGCCTTTTCTTCTCTTATCAGCACAATTCTCAGCAGCTTCTGCTCATTTCAGCAGAATTGTCCGTCTCTCCACCTCTTCTTTGTCAGAGTGAGTTTAGCTCAGTGAGATTAGTGGCTGCCTTGAGACCTGGAGGGCTAGGTTCGAATCCCGCTCAGGGCAATTTTTTTTTTTTTTCACCACCATACAACTTTTTGCAACTTTTCATCTTTTCAGTTTTTCAGCAGACAGCTTCAGCATTAAGGCATCCACACAGCATTTTCGCAGGAAATGCAAATTTTTCTAGTTGTGTGGATGCCCTAAAGGGCTTCCACACTATTGTTTTCCTGTTTCTCTTTATTCTTTATTGTGTGGATGCCCTAAAGGGCTTCCACACAATTGTTTTCCTGTTTCTCTATATTGTGTGGATGCCCTAAAAGGGCTTCCACACTATTGTTTTCCTGTTTCTCTTTCTTCTTTATTATTATTCCCCTAGTTGCTTCCGTACACTTTTTGGCACTTAACTACTCCCACAGTTTTTATCCGATTTTCGCCATTCAAACTTTAAAAAATTCTGCTATTTCTGCTAATGCCGGCTATGACTTTTGGTGCTCATAACTTCTATACTTTTTGAGATATTGAATTTTTTGCAATATTTTTTGCCCATTTCTGCCATATCATCAGTGGCCTCACTGATTTTCCTTGCCAGGTTGACCTGTGTTTTAGCTCAGTGAGATGAGCATCCGTTCTCAGACTGGGAGGCCCGGGTTCAAATCCCGCTTATGGCAACATTTCTTTCAGTTAACAGTTAAACTTTTTAACTCAATTTCAGCTTTTTCACCCCTTTTCAGCAAAATTTTCAGTTTTTTCACCCTTTTCAGCACAAATACCAGCTTTTTCAGCTGTTTTCAGCAAAAACCTCTTTTCAGCAGAATTCTGCTCATTCACCTCTTTTCAGCAGAAGTTCTGCTGATTGAACTCTTTTCAGCAGAATTTTCAGAATTTTCACTTCTTTTCAGCCCAAATTCTGCTTATTCACCTCTTCTGCAAAATTTTCAGCCTTTTCACCTCTTATTAGCACAAATTTCAGCTGTTTTCAGAAAAAACTTTTGAGGAGAAATTCTGCTGATTCATCTCTTTTCAGTGCAACTTTCTGCTTCTTTACCTCTTTTCAGCAGAAATTCTGCTGATTCACCTCTTTTCTGCAAAGTTTTCAGCCTTTTCACCTCTTATCAGCACAATTCTCAGCAGCATCTGCTAATTTCAGCAAAATTGTCCGTCTCTCCACCTTTCCTTTGCGAGAATGACTATGGCTCAGGGAAATGAATAGCCGCCTTGAGACCAGAAGGGCCAGGTTCAAATCCTGCTCAGGGCGACATTTTTTTTTCACCACCACCATACAACATTTTGCAACTTTTCATCTTTTTCAGCTTTTCAGCAGACAGCTTCAGCATTAAGGCATCCACACAGCATTTTCGCAGGAAATGCAAACTTTTTCTAGTTGTGTGGATGCCCTAAAGGGCTTCCACACTATTGTTTTCCTGTTTCTCTTTCTTCTTTATTATTATTCCCCTAGTTGCTTCCGTACACTTTTTGGCACTTAACTACTCCCTCAGTTTTCAGCCGATTTTCTCAGTTCAAACTCTATACTGTTCTGCTCTTTCTGCTCTTTCCGGCAATGACTTTTGGTGTTTATTACTCTTATACTTTTTAAAATATTACACTTTTTTCCTTTAATTTGTCCCATTGAAATGAATGGAAAACTTCCACAATTCTGCTAAAACTTGCTTGTTTTTGAAACTTAACTACTTTGTCATACTTTCACCTAGAAACTCCATTCAAACTTTAAAATGTTCTCAGATTATTGGGCTATTCCTGTCTGATTCAGCTTTTTCAGATCTTCTACCGTTTTAATTTTATACCTCTTTAAGTTTTCAGTTGCAAAATTGTGATTTTTCAGAAAATACATGCGTTGCTATGGTTGCTATGCAATTAAGTCAGAGTGAGTGCTGGTCCGTTCTGAATTTTCTCTTCATGTCTAAACAACTTCTTCTGCTACTCACTCAATTTCCACTCAACCCCACAAATTATACATCAAAACGTAGGTATTTTTGCTGGCTTTCAGACAATGTCACTATCTTTATTGTGAGATTTACCGTTTTTTCGCAATGTGCCTCGGAGTGACACAAGGTCTGACAACTCCCATTCAAAGTCTATGGGGAGGTTTTGAAATTCAGAGCTGAAATTCTGTAACGGGAGGCATTTTCAAATCGCCATATCTCTTTAACAAAGCAAAGTTAGGACATGAGGCTTGTGCCAATATATCTTCAGACACTGCTGACACTCACAGTGGAAGCAGTTTTTACAATTATCTTACCGTTGAGCAATGAATTACGTTTGTTTGAGGGTGGAAATCTGTCCTTCTCTCAGTCTTCAAACTCTGGAAATGAAGCCGTTTCTTCTCTCGTCATATCTCCGCGGCAGAGGTAGAACGAGCTATGAAAATCGCAGTCAAAATACACCAAAGTCCGCTGATTCGCCCAGTACAAGAATTATGCTGCTAGCCCTCCTAGTTTTTGAGTTACACGACGTTTTGTAACTCAAAAAAGCGGCGTTTTCGCCTCTCACCGCGATCTATTTTCTGACTGCCCAAGTATCTGTCTTTCAGACCGCCGCCCCTTTCCAGGTGGCGCAATCAGTAATGACACGGCTCTACAGCTCAAAGGTCGTGGGTTCAATCCCACCTTGGTCCACGTTTTTTTCACTACAAATTTATACACTATCACAGACTTGTAATTTATATTGCTAATTTATTACAATTCTGCAAAGTTTTATGATTTTAGCAGCTTTTCTAATATGGACCTCAGATTCTTGTTAACGCTCCATGGCAGAAACAAGTACACAGCCTGATGAAGCAGACTGAGGCAGTACCTCTGATTGATGAATTTGAGCAGAACCAGGTTGTTCTTTCATTTCATTTCTTTATTTATTTCACACATGGTTCAACAGTGGGTTTTTTTACATACAGAACCTTCAGAAATTCTGCTCATTCACCTCATCTCTTGTGTTTGAGTGCCCTCTCGTGGCGCCTTTTGGGTAGTGCCTTAGTAAACATGAACACTGCAAAGAAGTGGTATCAGACTGGTTTGTAGTGGAGGAATTTGTTGCCAGTTTCTTTCATCTTTAATCCGTATTCATGTTGTAATGTAGTAGTACCACAATATGGCAGAAACACTATGTTTTGGCACAAATACTTTGATTTGGTATACTTTAGCTTCTTCACCCTTTTCAGCAAAATTTTCATTTTTTCATCCCTTTTCAGCACAAATTCCAGCTTTTTTGGCTGTTTTCAGAAAAAAAAACTCTTTTCAGCAGAATTCTGCTCATTCACCTCTTTTCAGCAGAATTTTCACTTCTTTTCGGCCCAAATTCTGCTTATTCACCTCTTCTGCAAAATTTTCAGCCTTTTCACCTGTTATTAGCACAAATCTCAGCTGTTTTCAGAAAAAACCTCTTTTGAGCAGAAATTCTGCTGATTCATCTCTTTTCAGCGCAACTTTCTGCTTCTTTACCTCTTTTCAGCAAAAATTCTGCTGATTCAACTCTTTTCTGCAAAATTTGCAGCCTTTTCACCTCTTATCAGCACAATTCTCAGCAGCTTCTGCTCATTTCAGCAGAATGGTCAGTCTGTCCACCTCTTCTTTGTGAGAATGAGCTTGCGTCATTGAGAGTGACTTTGGCTCAGTGAGATGAGTAGCCGCCTTTAGACTAGGAGGGCCCGGTTCGACTCCTGCTCATGGCAAAATTTCTTTTACCACCTTTTCACCTTTTGAACTGTTTTCAACACAGATTTCAGCTGCTTCACCACTTTTCAGCACAAATTCCAGCTCTTTCAGCTGTTTTCAGCAAAACCTCTTTACAGTAGAAATTCTGCTTATTCATCTCTTTTCAGTGCAACATTCTGCTTCTTTCCGTCTTTTCTGCAGAAATTCTGCTGATTCACCTCTTTTCTGCAAAATTTTCAGCCTTTTCACCTCTTATCAGCACAATTCTCAGCAGCATCTGCTGATTTCAGCAGAATGGTCAGTCTGTCCACCTCTTCTTTGTGAGAATGTGTTTGGGTCAGTGAGATGAGTTGCTGGCCAGGTTCGAATCCTGCTCAAGACGGCATTTTGTTTTCACCACCATACAACTTTTTGCAAATTTTCATCTTTTTCAGCTTTTCAGCAAACAGCTTCAGTGTTAAGGCATCCACACAGCATTTTCGCAGGAAATGCAAATTTTTCTAGTTCTTTATTATTATTCTTCTAGTTGCTTCCGTACACTTTTTGGCACTTAACTACTTCCACAGTTTTCTGCCGATTTTCTCAGTTCAAACTCTATACTGTTCTGCTCTTTCTGCTCTTTCCGGCAATGACTTTTGGTGTTTATTACTGTTATACTTTTTAAAATATTACACTTTTTTCCTTTAATTTGTCCCATTGAAATGAATGGGAAACTTCCACAATTCTGCTAAAACTTGCTTGTCTTTGAAACTTAACTACTTTGTCATACTTTCACCTAGAAACTCCATTCAAACTTTAAAATGTTCTCAGATTATTGGGCTATTCCTGTCTGATTCAGCTTTTTCAGATCTTCTACTGTTTTAATGTTATCTCTCTTTAAGTTTTCAGTTGCAGCTTTGTGATTTTTCAGAAAATACATATCACAGACCTGTAATTTATATTGCTAATTTATTACAATTCTGCAAAGTTTTATGATTTTAGCAGCTTTTCTAATATGGACCTCAGATTCTTGTCAACACCACATGGCAGAAATATATACAAGTACACAGCCTGATGAAGCAGACAGAAGCAGTACCTCTGATTGGTGAATTTGAGTAGAACCAGGTTGTTCTTTCATTGCATTTCTTTCTTTATTTCACACATGGTTCAACAGTGTTTCTTTTTCTACATATAGAACCTTCTGCCTCTTTTCAGCAGAAATTCTGCTCATTCACCTCATCTCTTGTGTTGGAGTGCCCTCTTGTGGCGCCTTTTGGGTAGTGCCTTAGTAAACGTGAACACTGCAAAGAAGTGGTATCAGACTGGTTTGTAGTGGAGGAATTTGTTGCCAGTTTCTTTCATCTTTAATCTGTATTCATGTTGTAATGTAGTAGTACCA